>NW_020270400.1:0-14263 GCF_002803265.2 Melanaphis sacchari | reverse complement strand
TTTTATGATGATTAAATTAAAAGAGACAAGCATATATCTGAAACATAGTGCTGTAAACCTTAATCTGATATTGGAACATTGAATTAGATTTAATAATTTTTATGATGATTAAATTAAAAGAGACAAGCATATATCTGAAACATATTGCTGCAAACTTTAATCTGATATTGGAACATTTACTTAGATTTAATGATTTTTATGATGATTAAATTAAAAGAGACAAGCATATATCTGAAACATATTGCTGTGAACATTAATTAATCTGATAGATATTAGAATATTTACTTAAATAATTTTACTAGTTGACTGAGTTCCAATACCATTAATGTCCTTAATGTTTAGTAATGTGTTTAATGTTATTTAATCTGATTAATGAATAGATAATTTTAAATATGTATTCACGTATTGTTCAAAGATATGACTGTATTTTATTTATTAGGACTCATTAAATTTAATATACTAGAGTAGAAACTACAAAAAGATGTATAGAATTTATCAGTGTATTAAATTATGATGATTTTAAGAATATAAGTTTATGTGAAATTTAATGTTATAACTTATAAACATTAATTAATCTATTTGATTATTATGTAATTTTTAGTGATGTTTTTATAGGGAAGTATATGTCTGATACATTTTGATGATATATTGGAATAAAATGTTTTGTTTGAGTTCAGTATCTTATACATTGTTTGCCGAGACATGTAATTGTGAACAAACCAAAACTCATCGCATCACGCTCCAACCACCTTAATCTTTTAACTTTTAAATTCCATTGTATGTGTAACCACATTATTTTGGTAAACATTGTATGATTAAGTCTTATCACATTTCTCCCATGCAAAAACAAAATTTTGTCAGAGTTACTATGCAAAAAAAGAAAATTGTATATATATATATATAATGTATTTTTACTTATTATTATTTAATGTTTAATCTAGTTTGGTTCTGATCAATTAGTTTGTCAGAACAGTGATTTTTTTTATTCAATTAAATACTAATTTATATTCTAACATTTTTTATTATAGCTGAACGTGCTTTGGACACCATGAATTTTGATATTCTTAAAGGACGCCCAATGAGAATTATGTGGTCTCAAAGAGATCCTTCTCTTAGAAAATCTGGTGTAGGCAATGTGTTCATTAAAAACTTGGATAGAAGTATTGATAATAAAGCTATGTATGACACATTTTCTGCTTTCGGAAACATATTGAGTTGCAAGGTAAATGATTGTTTTTATATGTATGAATTAATTAAAATTACTAGGCTAAGGTTTTCATTCTTAGCCAATGTAAAAGTATTATTAATGAGATGACCTTGGGTAAGTTAGATAGTGGAAAACTGATTTTTATGTTTTTTAATTATAACAAATATTAATTTTACTATTAAAAACTTAATAATTTAATATAAAGTCACTTATATAAAATTTTATATTTTATATTAATTAAATTAAAAAAAAATTCTAAGTATTTGATAAATAAAAAGAATATTTGATAATAGCAGGTAAATAATTATCTTATTATTTCTAAATAATTCATAATTTTGTTTATTTTAAATATATATAGGTTGCTCAAGATGAGACTGGTCAATCAAAAGGCTATGGTTTTGTTCATTTTGAAATGGAACAGTCTGCTACTCAATCTATTGAAAAAGTTAATGGCATGTTGCTCAATGGAAAAAAAGTATTTGTTGGTCGATTTGTTGGCAGAAAAGATCGTGAAAAGGAGTTGGGTCAAAAAGCTAAACTTTACACAAATGTTTACATTAAAAATATAGATGAAAATGTCACTGACAAAGAATTGTATGAGATGTTTGAAAAATATGGATCAATTACTAGCTTCAAGGTTATTATTTAAAATTTTGTTTTTACATATCATATAATATGATTTTATTAATTTATAATTCATTTTTTAGGTCATGTTCAGGGAAGATGGAAGTTCTAGAGGTTTTGGATTTGTGGCATTTGAAGATCCAGAAGAAGCTGAAAAAGCTGTAACTGAATTACACGGCAAAGAAAGCCCAGAAGGAAAAGTTAGTATATAATAATTCAGAAAATAATATTTGTGTTTTAATGAAGGTATTAATAAAACAATATGTTAGACATATTATGTAGGCCGTGCTCAAAAGAAAGCTGAACGCCAACAAGAATTGAAACGTAAGTTCGAACAGTATAAGATTGAACGTATGAACAGATATCAAGGAGTTAATCTGTATGTGAAAAATTTGGATGACACTATTGACGATGAACGTTTACGCAAAGAATTTAGTGTCTTTGGAACTATTACAAGTGCTAAGGTAAATATTTAAATAGTTTAAAATTAGATAAGTTTATAGTCTGATACATGACTGTTACCTGTTACAATTTTTAGAAAACAGTGCTAATTCCTGGTTAAACAATTTATTTTAAATAATCATAACCATATTTTTGTTAATTATTTTTAAATAACAATTTTCTAGGTGATGATGGATGATGGTCGTAGTAAAGGCTTTGGTTTTGTATGTTTTTCATCTCCAGAAGAAGCTACCAAAGCAGTAACAGATATGAATGGTCGCATTGTTGGTACTAAACCATTGTATGTTGCATTGGCTCAACGCAAAGAAGACCGTAAAGCCCATCTAGACTCCCAATATTTACAACGCAATACTAATATGAGAATGCAATCTATTGGCCCAGTAAGTCAATAGTTTTTATAGTTAATTTTTAGTTAAATGTGTAGTATTCTGCATTAATTAAATAAATACAAATGTATTTCTATAAAGTCACGTTTCATTATTAAATACACTTTACTCAATGAACTATTATTGTAAACAATTGCTAATCTCATGACATCAAAAATATCTAGTAATACATTGGCAAAAACCCTTAGCTTTTGAAGATTATAAATACATATTTAAAAAAATAATAAAAAAGTTAATTTTTCTTATTTGAATTATAGATATATCAACCTGGTGCTTCAAGTGGTTACTTCGTACCAACTATTCCTCAGCCACAGCGTTTCTATGGACCTACTCAAATGACTCAAATTCGTCCACAACCAAGATGGGCTTCCCAGCCACAAGTTAGGGCTGGAGCACCACAAGCTGCTGCTGCAGGTACCTTTTGCATATAATTAATATAATCTTGCGTCAAGAATAGCTTTTATTTTACTATACTCTTTGATAATTAAACCATTATTTGGATATACACCTTTATGATGGTGCTTTTATACATCAATACTGCATGACCATTATTATCTCAATCAAAATATATGTTTTACATTTGTTTTTATAATTTATTAATTATTTTTAGGTTATCCAAATATGGCTACACAGTACCGAAACATTGGAGCTCGTGCTCCTGTACCTGCTGGGCAACAAGCTGCATTGGCTAGAAACGCTATGGTGGATAGAAATGCTAGACCTATTAGCACAGCCCAACAAATGCCAGGTGCTGTTGCTGCTGGAGGTGTGCGTGTTCCTGGAACACGTGGTACAGGTTCTGGATATAAATATACAGCTAATATGCGTAATCCTCCTGGCCAAGCTCAAGGTATGGGACAAGCACAACCTGGTCAACCTCCTGCACCAGTACAAGCAGCTGTACATGTACATGGACAAGAACCACTTACAGCAACTATGTTGGCTACCGCTAAACCAGAAGATCAAAAGCAGATGTTGGGAGAGAGACTTTTCCCTCTTATTCAGGTAAAATTTAAATTTTTACTTATATGTTAAATGAAATGATAATAATATATAAAATATGTTTTACATAATTTATTATTATATTGCAGCGAATGTACCCAGACTTGACTGGTAAGATCACTGGTATGTTGTTAGAGATCGATAATTCAGATTTGCTTCACATGTTGGAACATCATGAATCTTTAAAGAACAAAGTAGAAGAAGCTGTTGCTGTGCTTCAAGCTCATCAAGCACAACAGACACAAGTGAAGAAAGAATAATTGCGCCCATGACATTTTCCTCATTATTACATTTTATACAAATATTCATGTAAAATTTTCTTTTTCATTAATAACTAATTTTTTTATACAGTGGGAAAATTATAAACTCTGTACAAGTAAAAAATTGAGCGCAAAAAAAAAGTTTAATTTAAAAAAAACAACAAAAAAATGGGAAAATTAAAATAATGTAAAAAAAAAAATAATAAATTGAACTAAACTGGAATATAGTACGGTTTCAATTTTGGTAGTAATATCACAACATTTTTATTGAAATTTTGTTTTTGATAAATTATCAATATTAAAAATTGACAACTAAAATCATATCTTATGTTTGTCCTTTATATTATATTGGTCTTGTTCATGAACTTATAAATTCTTTTTTTATAAAAAAAAAATATTTATTGCTTGTCAATATTGATACTTAAAAAAAAAAAAAAGAAGAAGAAAATTATGACTTAAAGATCATTACATAAATATGTTGTGCTTACTACTACTAAATTTTCCGTTCATCCATATTTCATTAAACAATGCATTTCATTGGTCAATAGAGTTTTTGTTAACAATAAGAAATCTTGTATTTTACAATATAATATCTAAAAAATTAAATATTTGGACTATTTGTTGCATATTTATTCTTAGCAGTTTAAATTTGTATTCCAAATGCCATTGAATTATACATACAGTTTTACAGATCTAAACGGTATCTTCAGTCTTTATTTCCTTGTTTAACCAATCCTGAAAAATATTTAAATACTGTTTATTAGTTTTGGACACAAATCAATCTTATATAGTGAAAATTTTAAACTTGTGTTTTTGTTGTGTCAAATTGCTGCTATTAATGTTTTTAAAAATGTTCCTTTTTTTAATGTTTTTAAATGCATAGTGTTTATTCTTGTCATACTATATTATGACTTGAAGAATTAATGGATTTTATCTATTAATATTTTATGTTTTTTGGTAAACTTATCAGTCATATTGCAATGGAACTATCAACAATATATTAAACCTATTTTTATGTATCCACACGAAAAGCAAGTACTATACATGATACATGCAATTTTAATGCACTGCTAGAACTTGTTAAAAGGAGATAAAGTTAACCCGTTAATTTTGATTGAAATGTTATCTATTTGGAAATTTAACATTTCTAAGATCTAACTAATAACTTGACTAAGCATGTCTTCTTTGCATCAGGAACTAAAGTTCTGAAACTAATAGTAATTAGTTGTAGTAGAGTAATACATCATTTATTTTATAGATATTCCATATTCATAAATAAGCAGTACGGTATTTAAGATGAGTAATTTAATTTATGGATTGCCAAGGGAGCTGAAATAATTTGCCACTAAATTTATAGATAACTTAATATCTGCATTGTTATCAATGTTAGAAAAAAATTTTACTAACAACAATTGTACCTACTTATTATTGCTTCTGTGTGTGAATTATAAGCGCAGCTTTATAGATATTTAGATTCATAAGTCGTACGACCATTATTATTCTGGTAATACGAGTATAGGCATCGGTAATTAAAACATTTGTTTGATAATTTTATACATGTGTATAGTAGATGTTAACAGTTATAATTTTATAATACTAAATTTGGGAGCAAATAAAGTTAAATAATAATATAATTATTAAGACAGCTCCCCCATGAGCCATCTTAAATCCTCCGAAGATAGGCTACTGAATTTTATTAGTATAATATAGGTAATCTTTATTTTAATAATAATAATACGTGGTAGATTTTCACTGATTTTCGTTTAACGTTTTATAAACAGTGGTATCTTAACTTATAAGTTGTTACTGTTTAATATTTATAACATAAAAACAGTCCGACGCAACGAATGTCGTTGCGTTTGTGATAAAATTCTTCGTTATTCGAATAACTAAATACAAGTATGTGAGCAGTGAACATAATATGTTTGCAGTTACAATTATTATAGACATACCTATTGTACAAATATATATCTAATAGTGCTATATTCGTTGTTTGCACGGTTTTTTTAAATATTTTATATGATAATGTTACTTATATCAATTCACGAAGATTTTCAACAAATAAGACAAAGAAAACTATCGATCGTCGTGTAACTGTAATATCATACCATTGTAAATCCTAGGTCTTAGAGTATTACTCTATGTTGTAAATACAGCAAAAATAATATATATATATATGAAACTTGTGATAACTAATGCGCCGAACAGAAGTTTTGGAAGTGAGATACATTTAATTTTTATTTATATACGTACTTAAGTATAGAATTCAAAAATAATATACTATTCCTACTTTCATTGAAAATAAAATTCTTTAAGTCGGTTTGTCGACTTCACTTCGCACCGTCCTGGTGCGCCCGTCGCAAAGTAACCAGTCATTCAAACACGCTTATGATAATATTTAAAGACGTGACCAAGAACCTAAAGAAATAGACACGAACACACGACAAGTTGGACTTAACGTTGGTCTATGTTTAGAAGTAAGTAACAAAACAAACACACCGTCACAATAATATCATCATTACTGACAAACGGCATTGTATTGCGGTTCGGGGGAAAAGGCGTCACCGGCATTTGGGCCGGTGCACGTTGACGCGGTTGTCGTTGCACTGATCGATCGGTCGACTGGCGAGCGTGACTTCCACGCCCTCGGGCCGTTGAACTCGACTAAAGCGCAATTAGACTCGGTCAGTTCACCGAACCGGTTGTAACACCGTCCACGATGTCGACGTTAAGGACTTTGCCGTACCGAGTAAAAGTTCTTCGCAAGTGCTCGGACGTGGTGGAGCTGGTCGAGTGGCCCGACGATCAGCTGGTGGCCGCCGCCGTTCAGATCTTCCGTCCGACACTTTTTGTCCTCATACTCGGGCCCAGCTCTGTCATCGCCGCCACTGTTTAGACCGTTCAGCTGACATTCTTTTTCCTCATACTCGAGCTGCGCGTGCTCGAGTTTCAGCTGCTGAACGATGTGCTAAGCCGATCCTACTTTTTTGACAGCCTTGGCTTTTCGACGATTGCCGCCCATGCAGCATCCTCATCGATGCGCTTTTAAAAACGACGGTTAGCTTTGATTTTTGAATCGTTAAACTTTTTGTACCTAATCCGACAAATACATGTAATCTATAACTGTTATAAAGTAATGGTCCGCCAGTACAATTCTTGTCGTTATTGGAATCGTAGTAATATTATTTTTGTTACTATAGCCAGCGATCTCTCTCAAATTTAAAATTGACATTTTACTGTTTTCGAGTTTTTTGACCTGATTCGTTGCAATCTTGTTGTACGTTTTTTTTTTTTTTACATGTGAAAATAATTGTATTCTTAATTACCTATATTATATAAGCCAAATTTGTAATTAAAGAAACAATAATAACTGGTCGCAAACACTTTGCTTAATATTTTGCCTTGGTTTATTTTTATTTTATCCAGTAAGAAAATACAATCGTGCTTATCTCTGAAGAATGTCGCTCAACGCGAAACTTATATTTACTTTTAAATTTTAATGTGGCTGAGTTTTACGAAAGAATAATCTTATCTAGGACGTGTTTAATGTTATCCAAAAGGCGATTCTATAGGTAATGAAAGATGGTTGAAGTATTACTTTGTTTGATTTTATTACCCGCATTCTTAGTAATAATTTTAATAAACGATGTCTATACATTATTTAAAATATGATTTTAAAAATATTTCATTTTTGAAATATAAACTATTTTACGAGTTCAACAACGTCGTTTTTGTCCACATTGTTGTTAAGCATAATAGACTTTAATATTAAAAATAGAAAACCTACATTATTTGCACGCGAAAGTAAATTTAACATTTTGTGTGATAAATTTGTACAAAATTGATTTAGTAATTAGATAGATACTACTAATGGTTTCATAACATTTTTAAGTTACGCCACTGAAATTCATTATATTGCAATATTGCAGGAAATATATCTCGTATTATTTTTATTAGGTATATTATATTTCATTACACAAAATATCGGAAACAGATCCTCGACGAAATTGATGTAGCTGAATAGCCTATTCATAACGCCGTTTGATGTAAGAATAATAACACATAATATTAAGGCGGTTAGAATTACTAAAGTAACGTACCTATTTATTTTATGATTTAGATCTAACAATCTTACAAAATTACCCATTCGTTACTTATTTCATAGATGATTTACGAAATTTATACATTTCTGACATAAGCTAAATGCCAATAAATTACAGTAGTTCATTGATCATATAAAAATAATAGAAATGATCCATAACCTTTACTTAACTTTAAAAAGGCTTCAAAAGCAAAAAATCGTCATCTGTTGATTGTCTAACTAGCACTCTATCTTGAAATTTGTTATAGAATAACAAATTGACGCTAAAATATTACAAATGAACGGGAAAAAGTGTTCCAACATATATACGATCGAAAAAAAAATTAGACATAATAATATCATATTAAAATTTTACGAAAAAACTATTATATTATTCAAATTAATAATATTATTATAATGAATTCCAAAATACAATGGAAACACTATGCAACTATTTGAAAACTAATAAAAAGAAAATTGTTCTCGTCATTAATTATAACTATAGGGCTGGGATTTTGATGTAAAGGCATCTTTTTTTCTGGTGTTTTGAAATGTTGGTTCGTATAAGTATAAAATGTGTTTTGGGTGATTCTGATTATTTAAAAGTCATTTTTTTTTTCATTTTTTGACTAAATCAATCTTAAATGCATTTTAAGGGTTTTTTTTTTGACGATTTTAGGGCATTAAAATTTTAGATAATATTGATATAAAAATATTTGTTTAAAAATGGATACTTTTATAAAGAATGATAATTTTTTATTGTTGATCATGTGAAAATAATAAGTGTATTATAGCCTATTATATGTTTCACTATTGTGTAGTATCAGTTATTTATAAATTATGATTTTCGAATATTTATAGATAGCAAAGGTGAATACAAGAGGGGAAGAGGGGTGCCCCTCCAAATTAAGTAAATAAAAAATGTATGATTGGGCCAAGCTTTGACTTTTTTTATCCGATGACTTTTTTTTTTACTATTTCTATGCATCCCCTCCATGGAAAATTTCTGGATTCACCCCTAGTACACAGTCAACATTCATGATACTCAGATGTAAAAAAATTGAATTTAGAACGAGCATATACAGTTAATTAATTAAAAGATCAATATTTTATGAGGTTTAAGAAAAAGTATTTACCTAATTATGCACGTAAATAGGTACATTAATGTACAGTGACCACTGACCAGCATTCAGTCACTTTACCTATTATAATTTATAGGTAACTACCAATGTATAATATGTAAATATAAAAATAAACTTAGTTAAATGTATAACACTATGCTATTGTATATTTATATTTATATACTTACATTGGTTGTATTATAACCAATTAGTTTGGTATACTATTTCAGTTATTTTACTTGCAAGTTGCAATAAACAATTTGACTATAGATATATTAGGTATATTGTCAATAGTAGCAGGAAAATTATTAAATCTATTTAAACTAGTTAAACTGTTTAACTATTGTTTCTTACAATCAATCACATACATCAATAAAATGTACCCGTGTAAATATAGGTAATGTTGATATTAAACAGCAGAGATGGTAAACTGTTCTGTACCAAAATGAAAAATAAAAAATGTTGGTCGAATTTTATTTTCCATGCTTATAAACTAGTTCGATGAATTTTTTTCTTGTTAAACTTAAAAATTCCTACAAACTATTTATTTATTTTTTTTTTTTTTGACAGTTATACATGCATATATTTGCCATCTCTGTATTGTGGTCATTGTTTTAACTTGCTGTGCTCACTGGTACAATTGAAAACCATATAGAATTCGTAAGTACATTGCACTTGCACATACTAATATACATAGTGTGTTTTATTCAGTCAATTAATGTTTAGTATTGCATTTCTAATTTCTATATGCCAATAATATAGGTAAAAATGCATGGACGTAGCTAGGATTTTAATCAGGGGGAGGGTATAGTTTATGACCATTTTTTTTTTTTGATTTTTCGATTTTATAGTAAAACTTACATGTTTGGTATAAGAAATAGAATTAAGTTTGAAGCGCAGTGGAGACACTTGCCCCTCTCACTATACCCATGTAATAATGCCTAAATATGTTATGGTATTTACAATATAGATGAGTCATTTGTAATGACTTATGAGTTACATAATGCATTTGATTAATGATAATTTTCAAACCATGTAATAGTTCCCAGACAAAATTCCAAACCTTTTATTTTAATTAGTTATGCAAGACTCTTGTTATTACATTTTATGTTATTTAACCTTATTATAATTCTTGTCTATTCATTTACCAATTAAATGTTTAAATATAATGTATTATTAATTAATTTGTGTGTAGAGTATTGAATAACTTGATAAATAATTTATATGAAATAAAATGAAGAAATTATAAAAACAACCAAATAGCAATTAGATTCTTTAATTAATAAGTATAGACATATTATACAAATATATATCTAATAACAGCGTGCACATGATAAAAAAAAAAAAATTATATATTATTATAATAAAAAAATCACAATCCATTGGGAGGGGAATACAAGTTGATAACAGTTTATTACAGAAAATAATAATCGACAATGATATTAAAAATTATATTGATAACGATTTTCAAGCTTAACAAAAAATTCCATCATTCTAGTGCAATTTTGTACGACATGGCCAATGATACAGAAGCGGCTAATAAAGATGATCGTTGGCTAACACCAGTCATTACTTCTTGCCATTCAGATGGGTGTACCTAAAAAGTATATTCGCAATTTAGAAACATAATAATTTGCAGTAGTCTTTATTTAGTTGAGGTCATTTTACTTTTAAGTTGCTGGCCATGAAATGTGCAACTGGTATACTGAATCCGGTTGAGATGTGTTCATAGTCTTTAGGTGTATCATCACTAATCAAACCAACAATCGCTGTAGGTACAGGGACACTTTGAGTGTATACTTCTAAATCTATATTTCGTTCCATGTCATTAAGTTTCAATAGACCAAATTCATACCATCTAATAAAAAAAAAATTGATAATTTGATTTGACTGAAATCAAAATATAATGTTAGGATCTTTATAGAAAGTTTTGTTATTAATTTTGAAAAATTTCTTGTTAAATATATGGTATAAAATAAGAAGTCTATAAGTTGTTTGTCATTATTTCTAATTAAAATTTTGTATGACATATTTATAAAAAAAATCCAACTTACTTAGATTCTATTGGCTCTACAATAAATCTTTCAAAGGCGATGACAGGACCTTTCACCACATGTAATCTAACAGAATCGATGCAATATCTTGTGGCTTTGGATGCAGCAGAAAATCCAACTAATTGTGCAGCAAATGGTTGATCTGGTGCTTCAAGTCCTCTAAAGTAAGCATAATATTATGTTCTACAAAGTATATAACAAATACATAATTTAAGACATGTAAAATAATTAGCTACCTGACGACTGCTTTTCCAAAAACTTTTTGAAAGCCCTCTCTTACTGCGCTAACAACAATTTCTTTTTCGGAAGCCACAACCACATCGGTGTTATCAAAAGTATTGGCTAAAACATAAACAGTAATTTTATAGTATTGTATTAAAAGAGTATACATTATTTTTTATTTGATTACGATTTAATGTATCTTTCATTTGCGGGTCTAATGTTGTAAGTACTGCATCCACAGAGTTCTTTGCTTTTTCGGCAACCATAGAAAAAATACTAGAACTACTGCCCTTCATCCAATTAAACAAATCAGCTTTGCTTGATGACTGTTCACTTTTAACTGCTTTATCAGCTACTGCTTCATTGGAAGGACTTGTGGGCAATTCCACATTTTCTTCATTTTTACTAGTTATCACAGGTCTGTAAACAAATAAATATAAACTACATAATATAAAGATCATCATGTCATGGTTACCCAGGTTTACATACGAAAACATTGGAGTGTGAAAGTTTTGACTAGTCACGTCTGTAGCATTCAACACAGGGTTAGACTGAGTAGCTCTAGGCTCTATTGAAAAAAATCAAAGTGATTACTATTCAAACTGACCAAAATAACTTTGATGAAGAGAAAGAAAATGACTAAAAATTATTAACTGTTACCATTCAAAGCGTCAGTGACAAAACTCGGTAATTGCGTTGGCGGCGGTAGCTTTGACAGGAGCTGATCGGCTTTTGACATTTTTCTCGTGGGACCAGTAAAGACAGAAAAATTAAAAAAATTAAATACAGAATAGTAACAAATTTAAAATAAAATCTTATCTGGGATACGATCGAACGATTTAGTTAACTATTACGAAATATAATAGACTACAGAAATGTTTTCAGACTCGTTCAAATAGTTACTCAGCTAGTGATACATAAACAAAATACTGTTATAACAAGATGAAATCGTTATATTAAAATACATTATCTCGATTATCAATTATTACATTCATCACGATTGTCATCGTGAAAACACTCACTCGTCGTCGATCCGTCCATGTTGGCGATTGCGAATCCCAAAAACGTTTTTTGGTTGGACAGCAATTACAACGTAGTTGTGCCGGAGATGACAATAATATTATTGTTTATCGTAATTTTTTACGTCGTCCGTCACGACTATACTATCATTCGGTTCTATGACACGGCAACTATGCACAGATCAGCAACGCCTCTGATGTCTATAGTTGCCACTTGGGTATGCCACTGTTCAGTGTTCACTCACTGCCCCAACAATCCTGCAACAGCCACGGTCAGATTCGATATAATATTAAAAATTGTAATATCAATTGATAATAATTTTTAATTAATTATCACATTTCACAAATTACAATCACAGATCACAATAATTAAACATAGATAACAATGGTAATGGTATCATAGAATAGATATAATATGATGGTATTATCATCTTATCTCGAGGAACGATAACAATAACATTACCCCTTGCTAACGCTTGATGCTTGAATGTTGTACTTATAAACCTTATACTCAGTTGGTCTCAGAGTATAAGGTCGTAAGGTTTGTAAAAATAATTTAAATAAAATAGGAATACTAAATAATAATAACAATAAATCCTTTAATCGCGATGGAATCACAGAATAGATTAAATTGCATTGGCTATTAATAATAACGAATTCACAGGACTAGTATGTATCATTGTTTATAAATGTAAAACTTGAGTTACCTACCTACCATAAGCATATAATTTTTACTTTTTATTTTAGATAATTGGGTTTTTTGTTTATTCACATGATATTATATTTTCAGTTTTGTCTTTTGAATGGTGAATAATTTTCTTGATCATTATTAGGTATATTGTTTCTCTTAGATATCAATAACACTAATTTTTTATTTTTAAACACTTTTATTGTTATTTAGTAGCCAATTAAAGGCAGTGACGTATTTTCAGGAGAAGTCGAGACCCCCCAAAGAAAAAAAGAAAAATTAAGTTCAAAATTAATAATATAATTATAAATATATAATTCATAAATCGTTGTAAACTAATTTATTTTTTAGATCCCTCATCAAAAAAATAAATAAAAATATGCCAATGGTTATTGCTTTATCAGTATCAGTACTTTAAATTAAAAATTATACTATTTTTATAATAATGTATTGTTAGTTTGTTACAGTAGTTAATATTAGATGTATGGACATAATAAGTTTAAAAAAAATATTACAATTTGAAACTGTAGGCAGGCATTTAGGTATCTAAATAGTATTAATAATTGTCATTATTATATTTCAAATTACATTTTCACGCGAGAATGTAAAATCTTACTTGTTATTCGTAAAAAAGACAGATACAACTAATGTTCCGTGCTTGCTACATAATAAAATAGAATAATACATTTTCAATTTTCAATTATTTTTATTATTCGTCTAAACTTCAGTACCAATATTCAATATGAAGTTTTTAAAAATCTGATATGACATTTTGTCATTGAAAATTTCGATATTGCTTATTCTTGTTATAAATTTTATAACAGCAAAACCTATAAAATACTTCAAATATGGATTAAGCAAATAATAACCTTTAACCAGTATCACAAAGATAGGTTCACTTTATCTTAATGGCCATGTATGTTTGGTCGTCTACACGCTGTACTCTAGGGTGTGTGTAAACATCAATAGAAACAATTTCTATCTGGAGTATAATATTTTAAACACTAAAAAACTACACGCGTAGGGTAAATCTGATCTTCATCTGGTAAGTGTATAGATGTCTCTCGCCGCGCCTGCTGGATGCTCACCATAGCTATGGCTACGGCATGTATCGTAGCGTATCATATCGTATCCACC
>NW_020270399.1:0-7679 GCF_002803265.2 Melanaphis sacchari | reverse complement strand
CGATTAGAAAAAAAGAAATTGAAAATAATAGACAGATATTATTAAGAGGACGTCGCACCAAAACGTGTACGCGTGCAACGCTCCAGAGATAGCGTTGTTCGCCGTATTGTCGGTGGCGGCGGCTTTTAGCTCCACCCATGTTTCCGTGCACCGTGCGTTGCAGTGATGTGGTAGCTGGGAGCATGACGAGCATGTTATTATTATTCAATCGACCGCCGTAGCGCATAGATCCCGTAAAAGCCAATTTTGTATTAACGCGTTATCTGTGTGTACCAGGGGCACACTTGCATTGTAGTCATTAATATAAGTAATTGTATATTTAAAATTACTTCACTCATAAAAATTAATACGAGAGAAGTCAATCAAAGATTAAATAAAGAAAATAGATTCTTTAATTTTATGGATAGTATTGGTAGGTATACATAAAAAAAAAACATTTAAGATTTGGACTATTCAAACTTTATTAGTACCTATATAAATACACTCAAAAATTACATTACATAATTATTGCTATGCTTATAAGTTAAATAATTTTGTATCAGTTTGTCGGAAATAAAAATGTAGTATACGTAGGTACACAAACAGTAAACATAATTTATTACGTTTTTTTAAAAGAGTTTTTTTGAAATTTTCATTTGCTGCAAAATGTGTTTTGATTCCCTTATATCGGAAATCATAAGTCTATATTTATATACTGGATCCACAATTTCAGGCAGCATACATGTGAGATAAAACCTATATTAAAAACATTTAAAAATGTGTCATTAACATTTTATTATATTTTTCAAAGTATAGTTATTCTTACGTTTTTAACTTATCACACATGTTTATATTCCAGAAGTCAGCATCATATTTTATTTTTTGAACAGACATCCATTTTTCCGTCCATATTACAAAGAAACAATACTCTTTTTGCGTAATATGGAGTTGTCCTTGTATTTGGTAATAATAAATATGATTTTTTACTAACATCAATTCATTGTCATCGATAAAACAATATTTCAGCTATAAGTACATAAAAAAAAAATATGAAACTATTATTTTCATGAAGTAATAATATATGGTTTGAGAAAAAATGATAATGAAAGCAGCAATAATAATATATTTATAATTATTTGAATAAACCTACTTTTCCAGATGACACTGCTTCATACTTATTTGAAGTATCCTTTGCAGCATACGGACATTTAATTTCTATAATTGCATTATCGCCAACAATTCCGTCTAAATTATTTTTTAAAACATCAATAAAATAAAATAATACTCATACTCATGGATATGATTTTATTTAAATACTCGTTAAACTAACCTGGGCTAGCAGCTAAGTATGAAATATTTTTGTCAATAAAAAGACCACATTGTTCCACGGTAAGCCCCATAATATTTTGAAAAGCAGTTTTTGCTTGGTTCTCCATATCCCTACCATATTGAACAGATCTATTGAATAAAAGATTTAAAAATCAATAACTAACATAATATACCTATACAAAAATAAAAACTATATTATGATAAATATAAAAAAAAAATTGTATTTACTTGCTGTTAAATGTTTGATACAAAATCAAATACACAGCATTTTTACAGCTTGAGTTTCGGCGCATTTTGCAAATTCGACCAAAATTACTCGCTGTGAGTCTTTTCATTCTTTCTACCTTCCAAAGTTCACTCTCAGCCTGGTCTCTTGTATTTCTTTCAACCTCAGAATGATCAACTTCGTCTAATTTCCTTTGGAAAATAAAATAACATTTGATTGCTATATAAGTATACGTATGTCGTATATACTATATTGTAATTAGTACAGTTTATTGTTTGCAGAATTACTATTTACTTTACAAAAAGGTCCATGTCTTTGACGAATTCTGTATCGTCTATTGCTCTAATACCGTCTAATGGTTCAGCATTGCCATAGTGTCTATCGGGTTTACCACTTATTTTTGACCGTTTTATTCTCAATTTGAGTTTAGTTGCAGTTTTCCTTATTTTTTGGCAATTTAAACGTTTTTTAATTATGTTTTGTAAAAAAGACTTGCCAGTTTTCCCTATAAAAGTTAAATATTAAATAAATAAAAATAGATAGTAAATTTTTTTTTTAAAAATGTGTTATATGTAAGTACAATATATTTACCAGGACTTATATTTGTAACATGTTTTTTAACAGCTCTTATATATTCTTGAGAATTGAAACCAACCACTGCCGCTAGTATTCTTGTATTATACGAATGTCTTTGCGTATAATTTATTCTCTTTCCTCCTAAAAATTTGTTAATTACACTATTGAACTGCTCGCAAATGTTATTATCGACATCCAAAATGAGGCTTTTGGCATTATTTGCTAAACGAGAAATAATGATATCAATTTCCTTAACAATGGCTACATTTTCATATGGTCTGTCAACGGAGCTGCCTGATTTCTCACAAAAGTATGAAGCACATTTTTTATGAAAATCGAAAAGTCTATGATTTGGAGCATTGATTATATCATTTTTAAGACCTATTAAATATTGAAAAAGATACTTTATATTAAATTAGGTACACTATTCACTTTTAAGTGAATTAATTTTTGCTGAAATTATATATTTCATTCAATAACTACTATACAATTTTCAAATACACTAATTAGGTATTATTATATATATATAAGCTATAAGCACAAAATACATATAATATATTGGTTACCTAAAATTTTCAGTTGTAAAGGTTTTTCCTCTGATTTTCTAAATTGAATGGCTTTTGTTATGTCAGTTCTAAGACGTACAAGATTCTCTGAAATTTTTTTACGAATCCCAATAGGAAACTCTGTTCGTTTCGCAAGAGCAGACATTTTTTGCGAATAATTTCTCAACATATGATTTCTACATTCAATTTTCTCAACCCTTAAACCGGGCCCGTATGGTAGTATGTCATTCAACCTTTTTGTAACACTGCTATCACCGTCACCTAAAAAAACATGTACGTATAGGTATAACGTAAAACAACGATTTAGCCTCTAACTTTTTTTTAATATTTATTTTTATTCAAAGTTCCCGGTTTTTTAATTTAAGAATACATAATATATATTAAAAAATAAAATATATTTTCAAATGTATTAATTATTACTATTTATTATTGCTACAATGTTTATTACCAATTAATTTTGAATATTTTACTCCATGCATCTCAAAACTTTTTAGAAAACCTTCAGCTACTCCATCAGCCTCAATACTCGTAGCCCCTTGTTTCCAATTCATGAAACATACATGTATCGGTTTGTCAATTTGTTGATTTGATGCTCGTTCACAAATTACGCAATACCGATTTCGTATACCCACAAAAAGTATTTTTTTTGTTTTATAACCAATAATGCTTGCCTACAATATAGCATAAATTAATTACAAAATATATTTAGATCTAAATAAATCAGTTATTTATTTTAGTATTATTTCGTCTTACGACTCCAGAAAATGCATCGTATTTGGTTTTGTAGCTCCTTTTTGACCACTGTGCATCAGCTACGACTGTTATTAATGGTATACCATTACTATCAACCGAACCGGATTGTATCGCAAGTTTCCTCTCTTCATCTCCGGCCATCTTCATTGATGACCAAGCTGTATTTTTAATTTCCTCTTGTAGTACAGTCTCAATCGAATGATACGTATTTGACGACATGTATGGAATTTCTATACCTGCAGAAAATTCTACCAATTGGGTGTAGCCGATTCCTTTGGTATATATAAAGTGATATAAAATGTATTATTAATAAATTTCAGTTTTTTAGGTAAATATTTTA
Source organism: Melanaphis sacchari (assembly GCF_002803265.2). Lineage (NCBI taxonomy): Eukaryota > Metazoa > Arthropoda > Insecta > Hemiptera > Aphididae > Melanaphis > Melanaphis sacchari. The sequence goes on along the minus strand of NW_020270399.1, from coordinate 3,910 downwards.
CACACCAATTGAAATTGTACTATTCACAATTGATTTATTTGTTGACCAATTATTTTGTGGAGTTTCTTTGAATGTATTTATTTTTTTTTCTATATTACACATTTTACATTTAAATAAAAACTGTGAGGTATAGCCTTTACAACTTTCTGATATATATATTTCATATTTATAAAACTACATCCAAACATTCCATCGTGAGTGCTATCAAGTATTTGGCTAAAAATGTATCCAATATCAACAATTCTATTTCCAATTATTTGTTCGGTAGTTTCACTATATTAAGCAACATTAAAGAATATAAAATTAGGTACAATACTTGACATTATAGGTATGATAATATATAAAATTTACATGCAAGAGTGGTCTAACTCTGAGATTACCGACAGCTCGTGAGAATTAAAATTATCTTCCTGTTCTTTACTATACCTATGTATACAATATATATATATATAATATTAATTTTAACAAATACTCCATTATATAAATCTGTATATCAAATAAAATGTAGAATTTAAATTTTACTCAGAGGATGAACCCAAATCATTATCAACGATTGTATCAGATGCAGTCATTGAAGTTGAAATATCCATTTGTGCTGAACTATTATTAACCACACATGGGGTTACGTTCAAGTTATTCGATACACTACAGCAAAAAGATGGTTAATGTAACAAAAATCTAAAATTGTCTTGGGCGATTTCGCGCGTCATTTTACGAGTAAATTTCCAATTTCACCAATATTTTGGAATGAAGAAATAATGAAGAAATTGAAGAATGGAGTGATGAACGTATTGATTTTACAATGATGTGTTTTTTTTTTGCCTGGAGACAAAATTCACCAAATTTTCAACAACAAAATAACTTTTTGTGATTAAAACATATTTCATAAAAATTTGAACTTAATAAGTTAAAAAAACCGGAAACTCGCTCTGCTGTACATAAGGGGGTGGGGTGGACCTCGGACTAGAGTAGGTTAAATTTGAATGCAATGATAGGTATCATTGTATACGAAAAACGAAAAAGTATATTAATATTTACTATATAAATATAACAAAAATTTTACGCTTGAATTTTGATTTCGTGAAAATTTTAACACTCGTCATATTTTTTAAATTAGATGATTCTCAATTTTTTTTATGATTACTCTAAGCTTTACTTATGGACAACCTTGAATTAAATTTTCATTAAGTCTTAGCTTTAAATGAAAAATTTTTTATCTATTTTTAACTTCAAAATAATTAGCAAATATTCATGATTTTGACAAATTTTATAAAAAAAATTTTTAAAAAATCGAATATTTAAATTGCCTGTAAATAGATTAAAAATAACTGAAATATTTTGAAAATAAAATTATATAAAGAAAATGGCAATCTAAACATTAAACAAGTGGTAAGAGTTTCGAGTTTCTACGACTTATACTTTTTGAATAATAACAAATTTCAAAAATCAGTTTTCGATAAATCTTTATTTTACGCAATTTTGTAAAAATTTAAAATTCAAACTTTCATAAAAATTTTTTCTAAAATTACGCTCGAGTTTTTTTTTTACAGTTACTTGAAGAAAAACTTATTGAAAACCTTGTGTTGGAATTCTAAACCTTAGGTGTAAAAAGGAAAAAAATTATGAATTTTTAACTTCAAAATTACTTGCAAATTTTCGCGTTTTCGACAGATTTCGTAAAAATTTGAACTAAAAACGCTTATAAAAAAAAATTGTGACTAACGATTTTTAATTTTTTTTAGCTACATTAAAAACAACTCATAAGGAACCTTGTATTAAATTTTCAAAACTTTTTGGTCATCCAAAATTTTTTTATCGACACTTTAAAAAAAATTTCTCAAAAAAATCGAAAATTTCAGTGGTCTATAAATAACTCAAAAAAAGTCAAAATTTTTTGAAAATTTAACTATATACGGATACCACTGACATTAACATTTGGTGAAAATTTCAAGTATTTTCAGTGATTAGTTTTTGAATTACAACCATAAAAAAAAATCGATTTGGTCGAAAACTGGTTTTGCGTAAAAATTGCCGTTTTTCCGTCATTTTTTTTTTGTTTTTCTCGATTTTTTTGAAAACTGTTGGAAAATGTTAACTTTTTACCTCTATAATGCACCAAGGATATTCACTTTTACATCGGAAACCACCCCCATAGTTTGAAATTGGAGCATTATTTCGACTAGTTATGCTGTACACAGACACAAAAAAAAAAAAAAAAAAAAAAAAAAAAACACACATCATTGTAAAATCAATACATTCATCACTTCGTTCAGAATCTAACACACATCATTGTAAAATCAATACATTTATAGAATCCAAAATATTTTACCTTACATGAGAACATCAAATTGTGTACATTTTATAATTTATAAAATTAATAATTATAATAATAATGTTTCAAATGAAGTCCAATTAGAAAATAATAAAAATTACTTACGATTTCTTCTTTTTTAAATTATTTAAAAGTTTACGTTTCCCAACAGGCCTTTTTTTGGCACGAAACTTTTTTGGGGACATTTTAAAAATTAACACAAGCTCACAAAATATGACACAATGTTGATTGTCAACTGTTAAAACATTACTGATAATATGATATTTTGCAAAACAGTAATTTGTTTAGGTGTGTATAATAAATTATTCTCAGTGTAATTTAACTTTTAGTCTATTATAGAACTATTATTATTTATGGGTTGGTGTTGTGGGGGGGTCTTAAATTGTATCATAATTCATATATGATCATTATTTATATTATAATTATAGAACTTTTATATTCGTCTAGCCATACACGCTGCAGCAATCACGTTCCGTAGCTAGACGTCTTATTTCATCGTAACTATTCGTGGAAATTATTACAGACGCACTAATTACCGATAACGATAGCACGAGGCGCTTGCCCAAATACGGACAAATATAAATTCAGTTTATCGTGGTGGGGGGGAATCGTATTCGCTGTTGCAACGACCGTAGGCAGCAGCACAATACAGACAAAAATATTTAATTAAATTGAAATTTTTACATAAAAACTGGTTCGCGCGGGAAAGAACCGAGAAGGCTACTGTCATAACTAAGAAACGAAATTTCCACCACAGAAAAAGGAGAACTTTGGCTGTGCAACGTTGGTTTTACTTTTTCGATATTGCAAATACAAAAAAAGTGCTTATAGTTTCAAAATTCCCTATTTTGGTGTTTTTCAAACTTGAATAACTTTTTGTTAAGTTCTGTTATCGAAAAAGTAAAACCAACGTTGCACAGCCAAAGTTCTCCTCTTTCTGTGATAAAAATTTTGTTGCTTAGCTTGGACTACAGCCCGGGTGGTTCTTTCCCGCGTGAAACGGTTTTTACAAACATTTTGTGGGCAGTATCACGTCCTCTTAAGAATCATTGAAATCATAAAGTTAATAGGTTAACGTGGACTCAGTTATCGCAGTAAAAAATGTGAGGCAGCTTATACATTAAATAACAGCAACTTGGATCATGGTAACTTTTTGGAAATGGTACTTCTCGTTAGTAAATTTGATCCCATACTTCAAGGACATTTAGATATTGTAATTAAAAAGAGTGCAACTATACATAACTCTGGATCTAAACAAGGTGGTGGTTTAGTTAAATTCTTGTCTAAAACAACTATTAACTACATAACTGATGCAGTATCACAACTCATCAAATCTGCTATTACCAAAGAACTTAAAAAAGCTGTAATTTATTCTATTCAATTGGATACTACACAGAATATTACTGTTGTAGACCAATGTTCAATTATTGTTAGGTATATAGTTGGTACAAAAATACATGAACGCTTAATAGGAATGGTTAAATGTACCTCAAGTAAAGGTATTGATTTTGTTAATTTATTATTAAATACATTGGAACAAATGGGTATTAATCCAAAAAACTGTGTTGGAAATTCAAC
>NW_020270398.1:0-9162 GCF_002803265.2 Melanaphis sacchari | reverse complement strand
TGGTACTTCGTTCGGTTGTATTATAGATAAGCTGAATAGGCTTTAGCCTTTTCCTCAACATTTTATATCAGATGGTGAGTGCTTGTTCTAAAAGTATCTGACAACAAAATCCACCGAAATCAAGGATATTTTTACCATAAAGATAAACGGTTCCAGAAGCATATTTACTTATATGACCTACGAGAGAGAGTCAATTGAATTAGTCAGACGGCTCAAAGTCTATCTCGCCTATGACTGATAAGTCTATTTATATATTTTCAGTTAGAACCAGTAAAATATTGAACAATGATAAAAATAAATGTAAGTATATTAAGCATTAAATAATAAGAGAATATAAATTACATTTTAAGCTTTTATATATATATTAATTAGTTTACTCTAAATATCTACTAGTTTATATATTAAATTAATACAAATGTTATGTTATAATTCAACTATTGGTGTAAAACTGAATTTAAACTAAATGTAACCTAGTCCAATATTTTTATGCAAATTTAACAAGCTCCTACCCATGTGTTAAAGTGGTTAACTTTTAGATTTAAAACTTTTACTTGTTTTTGTCTAAATAATTATTTATTACGTCAGTCGAAACCAATATTTAATCATTAACTAAGTAGGTACTAATATAATATATTAATTGACAATTGTAAACAAGTACACTATTTGAAATAATGTGACATTGTTTATAATTTATCAGACACAATATTTTTGTTTGTTTTCTAAACACACTATTGTAATTTAACTATATAAAAAGCTTTACTTTAATTTTACTACATTATATAATTAATATTTACATGATTTAAGTTGATGAAAATCAGTTTATGAGTTATCACACTTTGGCTGAGTAACCAATCATATACAATCGGTAAGGTAATCACTTCCATTCGATTTAGTTGTACGTGACTGACAAAATATTTGTTTTGTTTACTGTAAGTATTCTTCATGAATAAGTCTTCATCATGTCTGTATCACTTCACTTGTGATTATCCTCTCAGCATAGTAGTAATAACTAGGTAATAGCACCCATGTCAGACACTGAAATTTATCAATCACACAGCAGCAGTGGAGCGTTCACCTTACTCTGCACACAACACTGTGCAGCCTCCTTATAAGTTTTGTTAACCGCTGAGTCCTGATAATATTTTAAAAATTACATATAAATAACAATTATTACTACATTTTCAGAAGACAAAACGTTATGCAACTGAGTAATCATTGAAGGATACATCCCGCTGCCTACCTTCCAAGCAATACCGATGAGATTGTGTACGATAGCTGGCAGCGGACCGTCAGTACATTGCATTGTATTGGCGACTGTCGCAATAAGACTTCTTTTCGATGACCAGAGCGCCTGATGCCACTCTTCTTACCGTAACAAAGGGATGGCAGATACGCGGCCGCTCCGTCTCACTTCTTAGACCGATGAGGCTGAATACTGCGGACAGGAGGCGACCGATCCAGACGAAGTGTCCAACGAATATCAACGGTATGATAATGGTTATCGATCTGCGAGAACGCAAAACAATGTTTAGTCGATTAATCAAAAGTCAGACAACGTGTAGAGACTATATAAATGAATGACTAATAGTTGTTGATGCTTGACAGCGACGCGACGTGTTCTTCCACCGTTATCTATTCGATCAGAGCTCCATCGTTCGCCGTTACCCTTTCCTCATCGATTGGGCCGATTACGTTATCACTGCGATAACGCACTTGATCGCTCATGCGCACAGTAGAATACTCATACTATTTTGCCGTGTTGTGCGCCGACGCCAGTTTGAATCAGCTCTCTTATCGCCACGGCTGTGGAAAGTACTTTATAAAATATCTACCGTGGTCCGTGATTATAAACGCCGAAACTACCTCCACTCATGATCGATTGAACTGTGTATGATAGCGTTTGAAGTTAAGTTATCACGTAATATACAGTACAATTGCAATACCTCTTCCACAATTCACGACGTCAATCTGTGCTCATGAAACAACAAAATGTCGATAACACGACAGACATTGGACTTCACATTACTTACAGAGATGTTTGTTTTGTTGTTCGCGTTTTGATTTATTTATACTTCCGTAAAATAACTAGACGACAATTTAGAGCTACAGTGATCAATCCATCCAAACGACTAACACTTGAAACAAATTAATATTTTACAGATTACTGTTACGCTGTGAACTTGTGCAGTAAAAATATCCACAGCATTCAACCCATAATGTTATTTTGCTTTTTATTAACCAAAACAAAAAATATTTATTTATGTTATAAGGTAGTTCCTAAAACTGTAAATTGTGTGATGGTGATTTCCTTTGTACCTTATTATTTTTATCAAAATATATTAGGACTCCAGATTAAGTTAGGACCACTAAGTTTATAGTTTAATTCCTATGGTTACGCCTATGTAATGGTGCCACTTATGACTTACATGTTAAGATATTATGAAAGAATTTCATTGCTTAAGCCAAATATATTAGGTATGTGCATGTATAGCGATTAGTAAACATGTCAATGTAAATTATACATCACTTATTATATAATATTATTTTTTGAACTTGATAGTTCGATATAATGCATATTAATACCAGAAAATATGAATTGTTATTTAGATTAAATGCAAAGAAACTTATTAATTAACTATTGTGTTTGAAGTTTGATTTTTCTCATTTAACATAAATAAGAATAAATATTATCTTTGCAAAAATTAATTTTCATAATAAATAAATGTACCTAACAAGGTGAAATAATAATGGAATTATGACTAAATATAATTTGTTAAAATAGTTAATAAAGTATCCAAATGAAAACTAAACAATATAAATACATTTAAGAAAAATATATAAAATAATATACATATTAGTCAATTATTTCAAGAAACAGGTTTTTATGATAGCGCAATAATGTTTTCAAAAGTACTTGTATTGAATTTTTAAATCCCATCATTACACTTAAATTTAAGTTTGAATCTAATGATAATAGATTCAAAGTAGTACATTTTACACTGACTGTTAAATTAACAATAGAAAATTTAATTTTGAATAAACGTTTTTAATTATATTAAATAAATGTTTTTTAGTTTTATCTAAATCTTAAATTAATATATTCAATACAATATGACGCAATTAAAAGTTTACATTTTATTATTAATCTATTTGTAATGGTTTCAGTTGTAAATTTAAAACTGACAGTTTAATTAAAATTTGAAAATCTGAGTTTTGTATATCCATTAAAATTATGCTTAGGTACTAATTATTTTTTAGTTTAAACTAATCCTTAAATTATTATATTGTACATAACAAAACATAATTTTTTGTTAAAATTTTATTTTGAATCTTAAAATAATGGTTTCAAAGCTGAAAATTCAAAACTGATTACTTTATAATCATTTGAAAATATAATTTTTGTATTTTTGTTATAATTATGATATAAATAAAACTTTTTTTGTTTTACCTTAATCTTAAATTAACATATTGAATATAACTAACCATCATGTATAAAAATACTGCTTGAAATTAGTTTATAATTAGTGGCTAATCGAATTCCAACGTGATGAGAACACCTTGTATGATGTTGACGTTTGACAATTCCCATATGCGATTCTGAGGCACATCTGTAAAAACAGTGGCAGTAATGACAGCACTCATAAAAACCTTCTTAGGTCTCACACAGGCGCAGAAAACATCAATACTCATAACTGGCATAGTATGTTACGTTTCATTGTTGGTTCAATCTTGAAGAAACACGAAGGCAACAGTTGTTCTTTCAACAATACATTTTCCCAATGTAGCTGGTAGTCTCATAGGACACTTACTATACAAACTCTTAAGACAGATATTTTGTTCTTTTAACATTCCTTACCATAAGCAGTTAGTTGGTCATTTACTCAATGTGACACAGAGTATCAACCAAAGCTAACGGAATTTTTTCTTTGTAATAATAATATTGATAAAATACAATTTAATGCTACAATTACGAGAGTATAGAAAATTGAGCAAATTAAATTGAAATAAGTTGTTGCTGAAAATAAAATAAAAACTAACTAATCAAACCGAAATGGACACATTTAACAAAAAATACATATTTCAATTTAAAAATATGATAATGAAACATTAACATTATACATATATTTTTATTTTTTTTACATACTATTTTATATATATAAATACTAACTTATGCATGTAGGTATATGAAAGAGCAAAACAAATATCACATAGAGTGTTACTGCTGGGTAGCTACTCTCTTTATACTTTCACAACCAATTTTTTATATTTTTTTCCGCTCAAATGCTTATTGTAACTATTATTACAGATTGTATATATTCTAATAAATGTTATAAATAATAAAAAAAAAATTATTATTGACATTATAATACAATTACAAAACAATTATTTATTCTTATTATGACTAAAAAATTGACTGTTTTAATATTATACTTAGACTAAAATCGAAATCTCGTGAAAATGTGTGTTAGGTAGAACACATCACTTTTATTAAAGGATTATTAATAAGGGAATTTAAATTTTTGATAAATTGATAATAATAAGATTAAGATATTTAAAGGACAAAGAGTTAGTTCTTTTTTTAGGAAATCATACATCATTAAAATCTTATGATTAATAAAATAATAAAATATTATTGAAATTAATCAGTATATACAAATATTAAAAATGAATTAATACCTAGTCCAAGAACATTTTTAGCTTTGTCATATTTAGTGTTTGATAATAGTATAGCCAATAAATACCTATGGCAGATGAAATAAAATATTAATCATTGTTATGATTTATTTGACTTGTTCGTGGTTTAACTTGTAGAAATATTTTCTTATAATTCAAATATTATATTAATAGATAAATAACATTCTATTGTTTAATTATACATTATAGTAAATTAGTTAGAGCATATTTGAATTAATTTTTAGTCCTTTGACAAACTATCCATTGTATGTACTATATCTTAACTAATTAACTACATTTGTATTTTATTAGCCAGAATTTATTATAGCTTAAAACTATTGAAGTTGTAAGTTCAACTGTTTTATTTCAAGTTTTTAAATATTCACAAGTTTTAATATTTTCTATTACAAATTTGAAGTCATATTAATTCATTTATTTGTTACACCAAGTATACATTTATTTTAAAATTAATTAAGTAAGTATTTTTCAAAAAACTATGATATTTTATGCCAACAACAAAAATTACAACTATGCATAATTATTATTAGTAATAGCACTATGTCATCCCGTACAATGAATAGAAAACGTAGTAGTGTTTGGCATCATTTCACTACATTGGATAACGTCAAGGCAAAATGCAATATTTGTTCAGAAACAAAAAGTTTTAATGGTGGCTCAACAGGAAACTTGTTATGTCATATGAAGTCCAATCACCCAACAATACCACTGGAAAGAAGTAAACAGGTAAATTAATATATTGGGGAGTTACAATGCAACTAAAGATTTTTTACATTTACATCAATGGCATTCACTGACTTTTTTGCGCGAGATGTCAATATTTTATCTCTGACAATAATAAAATTAATGAATTTTAAAATCATAGGAAGATGATTCAAACTCTGGCACAATTGATGACCCACAGCCATCAACTTCCTCAACAAATATGGAAAATCAACCAAATCAGGCCACAGCCTGCTAGACAGCAAAACAGTACACAAATGACTATGACAAACTTTGTTTAAAGACCAATTGCAATGAGTAAGGAGTAAGTCAAAGGCAATTGATCAACAACTAGTTAAAATGATTGTTAAAGAGTATCACCCATTCAGTGTTGTTGAAGATAAGGAATTTAAAAAGTTGATTCAAATGTTAAATCCAAGTTATATTATACCATCAATAAAAACTGTCACCCAGAGCTTATTGCCTCAAATGTATGAGATGACAAATGAAAAAATTAAAAATCAATTAAAAAATGTTTCGGCAGTTTGCATGAATACAGATGGCTGGACTTCATTAAATAATGAAAGTTTTGTTGCAGTCACTGTTCATTTTATCGACCCTTTAAATGAAACACAGCTGTCATCAGTATTGCTAGGTTGTAAAAATGTCCGCGACAAACATACTGCACAGAACTTAGTGCTTTTTTAAAAAAATACTGTAGATGAGTAAAACTTGATAAATAAACTAACTGGTGTAATATAAGTGACAATGCTAGCAACATTAAATCTGCATTACAAAAATGTAATTGGCAATATTTGTCTTGTTTTGCTCATTCAATCAATTTGGTTGTTCAGACAAGTTTAAAATCCAATAAGACAACTATACTAAAAGTAAAGACAAGTTTTTTAAGAAAAGTTCTGACGGTATAGGAAAATTACAAGATTTTCAAAAAAAACTGGCTTACTTCAATTAAAACTTAAAATGGACTGCCCAACCCATTGGAACTCAATATATGATATGTTTGACAGGATTTTATCGATTAAAGAATCCATTATTGTGCTATGGGCTACGAGATATGTTAATAATATAAATATATATAATATAATATGTAATATTGCTAGAAGTATTAGCAATAGTAATATAGATATATATGTGGCCTAATAATTATAATATATACGAGATAGTAGATTCATATTTCTATGAATCTTGTTTTTAAAAAACATCATAATAAATATATCAAAATAGCAGTCGTGTGAAGAGGTCGTTTAAATATATTATTGCATTTCCACGAATTGCCAATTAAGAACAGAAGACATCCTGGAGATTGTTGTTTTAAAGTGTGAAAACAATTCCAAGAATTAATATGAATTAGAAAGTTGTAGACTACAACAACAAGAGACTTCTTTGTAAATAAGGGAGTCCAGAGACCAACAGGGGCAGATGTACCAGAGCCACGAAGACCTGAGCAACTTCACAACACTCGGCCACTTTTTGTATCAGTTACATGAACTTTATACGTAATAAACACATTAGTGTTCTTAAGAGTTGTAATTTTCATTTAAATAAAACCCAGGATCTGGATCTGATATTGGCACACAACAATTGCTACCCTTGCAGTATTGGGTAACAGTGAGTTAAACTCTCTCAGTTCACAAGAATAGTCTACTTGAGCATGCACGGGATATACTAAAAATATTTTATGATGTCACTGTTAAGATTAGTGCTGACAAATATGTTACATTATCAAAAGAAATTATTTTTGTTAATTCTTTAAATAAGTATGTCACAAAGTTTGTTAACAATAATACATTACCAACTGCTATTCAGCATATGGCTAAAACGATGAGTGAAGAATTGAATAAAAGGTTTTATGACAATGAAGATAATCCATTGGTAACTCAAGCAGCACTTTTAGATCCAAGATTCAAAAAGCATGTGTTTTCAAGTGTTACAAAATATGCAAATGCTATGAATTTTCTAAGGGCAAAGATTCAAAATATTACACTAGAACAGGACACATTTGAACAACAACCCAGTACAACTGCAACTGCCACTGCAAATTCAACTGCTTCTCAATCAATTTTGTGGGAAAAATTTTATCAAACAGTGGTTAATTTGATTGGAGGACCAAATCCATTAGTTGCTGGAATTGTCAAAGTAAAAAAATATTTGAACAGACCTTTAATAAGTAGATTTGAAAATCCCTTAGCTTGGTGGGCCGAACGAAAAAAAGTTTATCCAAGAATGTATGAGTTGGTAAAAAGATGACTATGCATGATTGCAACTTCAGTGCCATGTGAGCGAGTTTCCTCAAGAGCTGGGCAAGTAGTGACTGAAAAAAGAAGTAGATTGACAACCAGTAAAATTTCACAAATTTTATTTTTTAATCATTATTTGTGAACGTTCTAATATGTACCTATATTTGTAAATAATATTTTTATGTTACATTGACATGTATTTAAAAGAATACTGAAAAAAGTTTATGACAGCATATAAAACATAAAGGTAATTTAATCTACATAAATTAAATGTGACACTCTTATTAATTGTACATACAGTTTTTATATAACACCTTTCCTACTTACATATTGACATGTTTGAAAAATAATAATATTGAAGAAGTGAAGACAGTTAATATCACAATTTAAAGGCACTACAAAGTACGGTACATTCATTCACGAATAAATCGTGACGGTTTACGAATCACAGCCCACGGATCGTATCCAGTGTATCCAATTCACAAAAAAAAATACTGACGAACGACCAGATCATTTTTACACGATTCTAATCCTTTCGTTCAATACATTGAATCGGATCACATGACCCGTTTGTTTCGTTCGCGAACGACACACCTGCTTTAGGTGTTGTTAATCCGCTGTCGCCGCCGTCGCTATCGCAAACGATGTTCATTCATTTATAGTTCTACAATAATTGTCGTGACTTTTGTGTAATCGACCGACATTTGTTTTGCGTTCCTCGTACTTAGTCACCGATAACCATTACCGCGTTTTGTGATAGTTTCCGTTCGGCATTCGTTGTGATCGGTCGCTCTCTGTCGCTGTATTCGGCCTATCGGTAATCTAAGTGAGACGGGCGCGGCCGCAGGTTTTCACCATTTTGTTTACCGGTAAGTAGTTATTAGGCGTGTGCACGAAGTCGCTATTATACAATGCAATTATGACGGTCTCGTTGCCGCTATCGTACACAATCTACATCGGTATTGTTGAAGTAGGGCGGCGGCGACGGTGTCACTTCCTCAGGTCGTGATTACCTAGTTATAAGTGTTTGTCTCTTCGCGGATAATGTAGTAATAATTGTTATTTATATATAATTTTTAAAATTATTGTTTCAGGACGGCAGTCAAAACTTTAAAGGGAGCTGTTACAAGTGTTGTGTACAGAGTGGCGAACCTTCCACTGCTGCTGTTGATTTCGATAAATTTTCACTGTCGACATAGGTGCTATTACCTAAGTTATTATTACTACTGCTGAGAGGATAATCACAGTTGAAGTGATAAGAACATGCATGAAGGGCTTATTCATGAAGAATACTTACAGTAAACAAAACAATATATTTTGTCAGTCAACGTACTAAATCGAAATGGAAGGTGTACCGGATGTATATGATTGGCTTACCAGCCAAACAGTGTGATGAGAAGCATAAACCTGATTTTTCATCAACTTTAAATCATGTAAATATTAAATTATATAATTAATAGTAAAATTAAAGTAAATTTTTATATTAAGTACAATAAGCAATACGTAACTG
>NW_020270397.1:0-6383 GCF_002803265.2 Melanaphis sacchari | reverse complement strand
GTTTCTCTGTAGTCAAGACCAGGCACAAAATGCCTTGAACACAGTTTTGAGGAGTTTACAATCAGTTGCACATTCACCCCATTGTTCTCAACGAATAATCTCCACAAACGTCTAAATTCATCGTTCGCTGGAAACCTAATGTAAACAACATACTATTAACATACGGCTAGAACAATAATAAAGTGACGTTATATCATATATATATCATGCGTGTATGACAATACAATTACCTGTGCAAAGAAACTCCTTCAAAACCATCGACGTTCCCACAAATGATACAAATTCTGACCATAGTGATGGGCCTATAAAGCGCACATAGCATACATTGTAAATATGTAACACGAAATGAATGAACATAAACATATCTAACGATGTTGTTGATTTGATTAGTAGTAATATAAAACATGTTTAATATGATCATATTGGACTTGTAAAAATGTAAAATAATTAATTTAAATTAAATTAAACTAAAATAAAAATAATGCATGTATACGATGCATTGTAAATTATATTTATTACTAGCACCGGTGAAACTCGCTGTAAGTGAATACCCTAGGTCGGTGAAACTCGCTGTAAGTGAATACCCTAGGTTGGTGAAACTCGCTGTATGTGAATACCCTAGGTCGGTAAAACTTGCTGTATGTGAGTACCCTAGGTCGGTAAAACTCGCTGTATGTGAGTACCCTAGGTAGCTGAATATCGTTTGAAGTGAATTTCCTAGGTCGGAGACAGGACTTAAGAATACAGCAGTTAGAAAAGTCTAGTAGGCAAAATCAGTGATAACGACGAATGAGATGTTGGTACCTCTGATTTGGTGGCTTTACACTTTGGCGGTGTCGTTTTAAACGCGTAAATAAGAAGTCTAATTCGAGCGTCTAGTGGTCGGTCATTTCATTAAATTCACAGGTGTAATACACCTTGTCCCGTAGCTTGCCCTGTGCTTTTGTGTTAGAAAATAAATAAATACATTCCAAAATGGTAATTAAATGTCTAGCTATCAGTCATTACCCAGTGCTTGTCGTTACTCGACTGGGCAATCCGCGTAGCTTGCCCTGTGCTTTTGTGCATGGAAAATAAATAAATATACACTCCGAAAGGTTGATTAAGTGTCTAGTTATCAGTCATCGTCCAGTGAATATCGATTCCTGACAGGGCAATCCGCCTGCGGCGGATTGTCATACCTCCTGACGTCGAAGGCGTTGTGCTGTTTAGTACGCAAAAAAGTTTAAGTCGAATCGAGCGCTCGATTTCTCAAGCGATCACTAATGAAAATCCAGTTGAACGCGTTTAAACCTCCCAGGTAGGCAATCCGACTGCGTCGGATCGCGGACGATGTGGGCGTAAAGGAGAGATTTTAAACGTATTATGGAAAACGCATGTCAAACGTTAGGGAGTTGAAGATCAAAAAACTATATAAATTTAATCATTTTTTTGATAACAGAAATTACAATTAATTAACACAAAATTTAAAAATTAAAAAAAAAAAATGCAAAAAATCCGAATATTTGGTCAGTTATCGTACAGCCCGGATTTTCGCCGGAACGTGTATCGAACCTGCCTACCTAACGTCGGAGAACTTCGTCCCGTAGCTCGTTACGAAACCGGCAATCGAGTGTCTGGGTATCAGTCATCGTCCAGTGAATACCGATTACTGACAGGGCAATCCGCCTGCGGCGGATTGTCATACCTCCTGACGTCGAAGGCGTTGTGCTGTTCAGTACACAAAAAAGTTTAAGTGGAATCGAGCGCTCGATTTTTCAAGCGATCACCATTGAAAATCCAGTTAAACGCGTTTAAACCTTCCAGGTAGGCAATCCGACTGCGTCGGATCGCGGACGATGTGGACGTAGAGGAGAGATGTTAAACGTATTATGGAAAACGCATGTCAAACGTTAGCGAGTTGAAGATCAAAATACTATACATAATTAATATTTTTTTTCATATTTTATAGATGGTTAGATATCGAAAAGAAATATTATGCGCTTTCTGTGATGACAAAATATTTAAAAATCAAAAAAAAAAAAAAAATTGCTACTGTTTTTCCCCTGTATCTTTCAAATGTAAGCAACTGAAAGGCTAAACATATAAAATAGTGAATTCACCGTCAAAACCGAGTGAAACAACTGTATCGTCATCAATAGAATGTTCTCAGGCTATAATATAATTTGCATATCACATAATATGTACATCTGAATTGTGCAGACTGTTAGGAATAACTATAATTGGTTATTACTTATTATTTTTAATTAAGTATATATAATATAATAATCTATCTTGAATCTATTTTAAAAATGAATAATTGAATACTATTGTGTGATTTAATGTCCGTGTAAAGTATATTGTAATATAATATATTTTGACATCATCAATCGAGCAATATAAAATTAAACGTGTGAGATCAAAAATCATTTTTAAAATTTGAAAATTCGATGTCCCGCACTCGTAATGTGTGCATCTAATTTATTTGATAATTACTATTTTATTAAAAATCAAACTAAATACTTAACCGTTTTTGCTGTGAAAAGTGTTAAAAAAACAAGAAATTCAAGTGCTTTTTTTAATAAATTAAATCACTACCCGTCTGGGGCCAAAAACCCTAAGACAAGACTTTATGTAAGTATTTTAATTATTCAAACCCATATAACGTATAATAAACCGTTTCCCAGCCGCGTATTCGTCACTTACGTAACAACACCTAATTAAAAATGAACTCTAAACCTAAGACTATCTCCCCAATTAAAATTATCAACCAAAACACCGTACAAAAGATAAAGAATAACAGTCAATTAAGCGAGTCCGATACGAACAATGTTTTCAATTATGAATGGACTGAGGTCGTCATCTCTCCCAAATCTCACAAACGTTTAAATTCTGATAAACAAAGTCAGTTATCAAAAACAATTAAAACCACGGCTAATACGCAATTTTCCTCTCATAATAAATTCAGTGTCCTATCACAAAATGATGACACGGATATGGAAATTAATGAAGCAAACGAAGTCGTCCCCAAATTACCTCCACCAATATTTATCAAAACAAAAATTCAAAATTATCAAAAATTTTGCGAGAAATTAAAAAATATTATAGAACCGACCAACGATTTTACCTGCAAAAGCTCTACCGATGCAATTAAAATAAACACTACCTCTTCTAATGCATACAGATCCATAATTAAATATCTAAAAGATGCAAATGCTGAATTCTTTACATATCAATTAAAAGAAAACAAACCATACCGTATTGTCATTAGAAATTTACATCCTACCACTTCGCCCGATTACATAAAAGAAGAACTCGAAAAAGAAGGATTCCAAGCGAGAAACGTCACAAACGCTCTGCATAGAGTCTCAAAACTAAAATTACCACTATTTTTTGTAGACCTAGAACCAGCGCTTCACAACAAAAACATATTTGAGCTCCAAACTTTATGCTACACCAAAGTCAAAATCGAAGCACCTCGTATTAATAAACTAACACCACAATGCTTAAATTGCCAAAACTACGGCCACACCAGAACTTACTGTAACAACCACCCGAGATGTGTCCGTTGTGGTGAAAACCACAGAACTGACGCATGCACCAAAAGTCGAGACCTCCCTGCCAAATGTGCGTTATGTAACGGAGATCACCCAGCAAATTATCGCGGATGTCTTGTATTCAAAAACCTGCAGCAACTTCGAAAAAAACAATCATCAAGCAAAAGCAACACTGACAAAACTGAAGAAAACACAAATCGCAAAAACCCCACCTTGTACAACTCATCTCTCAACAGTACCTCACACCCAAATAATTCAAATAATAGCCAAACCTACTCCCAGGCCACCCTACAAAATAAAAATCCTATACACACAAATAACGAACACCAAAACCAACAAAACGTAAACATGACCACCCAATTGACCTCCTTTTTAAATGAATTCAAATCCCTCATCAACCCACTTATCTCACTTCTAACAACAGTCATCGACAAAGTATTAATAAAAAATGTCAACTGAAAATAATCAAACTCCTCCTTTATCAATATTACTTTGGAACGCAAATGGATTAATCCACAATAAAAATGAACTACAACACTTACTCTACGACAAAAAAATAAATATCGCCCTAATTACAGAAACACACCTAACACCAACGAAACATTTCAACATACCAGGCTATACAACACACCGAACAGATCACCCCGATGGTACTGCACACGCTGGTACTGCGATCTTAACATCCACTACAATATTACACTACGCTTTACCGACATATCAAAAGACCTATATACAAGCTACAAATATCCAAATAGTACTTAACCATATCCCCATTACAATATCATCAGTCTACTGCCCTCCTAGTCAAAAAATAACACCACCTCGACTTCAAACATTCCTAAGAACACTTAATAATTCATTCATTATTGGCGGTGACTTTAATGCAAAGCATACCGCATTTGGATGTAGATCAACTAACCCTAGAGGCCAAACTTTTTACAATGCAATTTTAAATAATCACCTATCCTTCATTTCGCCTAGTGCCCCAACCTACTGGCCATCCCACACAAACCGTCACCCCGACATACTAGATTTTTTCATAACCTCGCTACCAAACCACTTAAATAATAATATAAGAAACCTTGATGAACTGTCCAGTGACCACTCCCCAGTTCTACTCCACTTAGGTGGTAAACCAGAAAATGTAAACAACACTCTACACTCTAGACAAATTAATTTCAATTTATTCCAAAAAAAATTAGACGAATACATTTCATTAAATACCCGACTAAAAACTCGCGATGACATAGACAGCGCTTCACAATTCCTCATTACAACTATTCAAGAAGCAATAACAGTCTCAACCTTTACACCATCAAATACGAATATACCAATAAAACCACACAATTATACTTATTTACCACAGAATTTAAAAGATTTAATTAAAAAAAAACGCCAAGCTAGAAAAATTTGGCACCAAACCCACTACCCGGAGCACAAACATGAATTCAACAAATTAACAAATAAACTGAAAAAAGATCTGCAAACCTTCAAAACCAATCAATACCACTCATTTTTATCATCACTTACGCCAGTTAATGGTTCCTTATGGAAATCAATAAAAAATAAAACCAAAAGAAAAGACGTAGTCCCCCCCCCCTTAACAAATCCTAACAACACTCTAGCCATAACCGACAGTGAAAAAGCAAATTTATTCGGCAATCACCTATCTGAAATTTTCCAACCCCACTCGGACACAAATTACAATATAACAACACACATAGAAAATGTCCAAACTTGTCTTAACAGTCCACTACCTATGTCACTACCAGCTAAACCAATCACACCACAAGAAATAAAATATTATATTACTAAACTACACAACAATAAATCCCCAGGATATGATCTAATTAACAACAAAATACTCAAAAAACTAACAAATAAAGCCATCCTTCTTTTGACTCACATATACAACACAATGCTCAGGTTATCATACATTCCCCCAATATGGAAATTCTCAACAATAATATTAATTGCAAAGCCAGAAAAACCAAAGCATCTGGTAACCTCATACCGTCCGATAAGTTTACTACCGACATTAGGGAAACTTTTTGAAAAATTACTTCTTAAAAGAATAACCCCTATTATCAAAGAAAAAAACATCATCCCAAATACTCAATTTGGATTCCGATCATACCATTCAACAATCCACCAAATACATAGAATTACCGACAAAATATCATCGTCATTCGAAAAAAAAGAACACTGCCCCGGCGTTTTCCTTGACATTTCGCAAGCTTTTGATCGCGTCTGGCACGACGGATTATTGTTCAAACTAAAATCGTTTCTACCTGCTCCGTATTTCCTTATCCTAAAATCTTATCTTGAAGACCGATATTTCACTGTCAAATTTAACAATTCCTACTCTGCCTACCATAAAATCAAAGCGGGAGTACCCCAGGGTAGTAACCTATCATCTATACTCTATAATATCTACACATCAGACATGCCCAAAACAAACCATACAACTCTAGCAACATATGCAGACGATACCGCTATACTATCATCAAATAAAGACCCAAACATAGCCATCCACGATATACAATACCACTTAAATCTTATCTCCGACTGGTCCCAAAAATGGAAAATTAAAATGAACGAAAACAAATCAGTTCAAATAAATTTTTCTCTGAAAAAAAACGAATGTCCTCAA
The DNA here is from genome assembly GCF_002803265.2 of Melanaphis sacchari. Lineage (NCBI taxonomy): Eukaryota > Metazoa > Arthropoda > Insecta > Hemiptera > Aphididae > Melanaphis > Melanaphis sacchari. The sequence continues at coordinate 194 of NW_020270397.1, read as the reverse complement.
CTTTTTCTCAATAACTCACCAATTACTATCCAAAATGAAACCAAATACCTCGGAGTTCATTTAGATAAAATACTTACCTGGGCCCAACACACAAAACAGAAAAGAAAACAATCAAACACACGTCTACATCTCCTCCGTCCATTATTGTCCCCTTCAATGAATTTAAAAAACAAAATATTAATATACAAGACGAT
>NW_020270396.1:13705-14631 GCF_002803265.2 Melanaphis sacchari | reverse complement strand
AAGTCACCACCTCCCCAGTCACCACTCTTGACGGTTAACCATATATAAGGGAGACCAGGGCAAGAGCTCAGCAGACGGTTAGGGATATTCGAGACGCTCAGAGGCAGGTCGTAACACCACTCACGGTCTCGTCTATCAGTATTTCAGAGGCAGGTCGTAACACCACTCACACCATCTTGTGCTTATAAAATTGTATTCTTGTACGAGTTAATTGTATTAAATAAAGACTTAATCTTTTAACTTGCAAACATTAGTATTTATATTTCTACGTTGATATATGTATCGACGTTGACATAACGGACGCAACAGAAAAATTGGCGCAGTCGGTAGGATTGATTTCCAAGAAGAAGACAACTTAAAATATTTCTAAACATATTTTTGGTACCGTCAACTTCTATCAACAGAGGCAACTTCACTCACGTGAACCATCGTTGGATCGAGACGTCTTTTCAACAACTCTGGGGAAATCGAACACATTGTTGCAGTTCAAAACAACGGCGAGAAAATCAAGCTACGGAATGAATACAGCGATTTTGTAAGCATAAATTATATAACCGTCTCCTTTGGTCATTTTGTCCATCGTAATTAGGAAGGTCTTTTTTCCATTTTTATTTTATTTTTTTTTATTATTTCATTTTTTTTTATTATTTTTGGGAGTTAAATAAAGAGTTATATTGAGAGTTTTTTGAAATTATATTATGAGATTATTTTGAGAATTATATTGAGAATTTATTGAAGAAAAAGAATATTTTGTGCTTTATATTGAGAGTTTTTGAGATTATATTAAATGAAGATTATATTGAGATTATGAGATTATTTTGTGAATTATATTGAGATTTTTTGGGATTATTATATTGAGATTTATTGAAGTAAAGAGAATTTTGTGTTTTATTGAGAATTATACTGAATTAAAGAGTATTTTTGTG
>NW_020270396.1:0-13695 GCF_002803265.2 Melanaphis sacchari | reverse complement strand
GAATTATACTGAATTAAAGAGTATTTTTGTGTTTTATTGAGAATTATACTGAAGTAAAAAGTATTTTTGTGTTTTATAGAGGATTTTGAATTATACTGAAGTGAAAAGTATTTTTGTATTGAGAATTTTGAAGATTATATTTTTTTTTTTGAAGAGTATATTGAGATTTTATTTTGATGAGAAATAAATATTTAAATTAATGAATACGGGTTCCCAGGGAGAGAACGCCGAAGTTATTGTTGACGAGTTCGAGGTACTCGCTAAAGAAACGTTAGATAAGATAATTGATATTTTAGAAAACGATAGTATATTAGATATTAATTTAAGTGATAGTAATAGTGAATTAATTAACGACGAAGAAGTAAATAGGTTAATCGAAGAGGATAAATTAGAATTAAATAAAATTAATAAACCAGTAGACGATATATTAAATAAAAGTTTAAGATTAATTAATTTAGACGAATTTGAAAATAACCCTACTACAAGTACATGTAAGATAGGATTAAGAAGTAATAAAAATATTATTCATACCGAGTATATACCAGCTAAGCGAACAGTAAAAACTAAAAAAATGGCATCATCTAAAGTCCCCACATTAAAAGTCATTGACGCTTTACATATGATTCCCCAATATTCAGGACAAACCGAAATGTATCCGTTCATAAATGCATGCGAAACTATAATTGATTCAGTAGATCCCGACCAATTACCGTTACTATTAAAAATGATAACCGCAACTAAATTAACTGGTAGAGCTTTCAATGTTACTAGATATAAAGAAATTAAAGAATGGAACGACATTAAAAAATTATTATTAGACGCATTCGAATCACCTTATGGTGCCGCGAACTTACAAATTGAACTTAACATAATAAAATTTAAAAACGATGAAACGATTCAGGCATATAATAACCGCGTAGAAGAAATATTCCAAAAATTATGCGACGCAGTAGCCGTAGGTAAACCGTCGTCCGAAGCAATAGTATTACGTGAGAATATTAAAGAGCAAGCTATGGTTAGTTACATTAACGGGTTACCCAACGAAATAAAATTTGAGGTGAAAACTAAAAATCCAAATTCTCTTGACCAAGCAATGCAAGTAGCATTAGTAGCCGATAAAAAACATACGAACATATAATAATGTACAAGAGATTTTTAGAGCAAACCATAATGAATATAATAAGCAACCAAATAAATATAACAATAATTATAACAGTAACCGTGGTCAAAATAATAATCAAAACACATCGTATCGTAACAATAACAGTTTCCGAGGTAGGAATAATAATCAAGTACAAAATTCTAGGAACAATAATTTTAATGTTAGGCGTTGTTTTACGTGTATTCGCGAAGGACATTTTTCGTCACAATGTAGGATGAATAATCAAACGTATACGCGACCACCGGGCGGTAACACTAATCAAAATTCACGCGACACCTGCACGTATTGTAATAAGACGGGGCATACAATCGCGGTATGTTATAAAAAACAAAACGACGAACGTCGTAATAATTCGGGAAACGGGCCGAACTCTCACGCGACACACGGGGCGCGTGCGATACAAACGATAACCGTGGATCCATCAGAGATTGCCTTCCAACCGTACTCACAACAATAAATAGTATTAACCATGTAAAATGCATTTCACCTGCTTGTAAAATTAAAGAGTTAGAATTTCTTATCGATACAGGTAGTGAAGTGAACGTAATAAAAAATGATATTATATGCGACGGATTAACAATAGACGAAACACAAAAAGTATATCTTAGGGTAATAAATGACCAAATAATACAAACTTTAGGGAAAGTGACAATACCATTAATATTTCAAGGGCAAAGCGTATATACAGAGTTTAATTTAGTTAGTAAGAATTTTCCAATAAAGAGAAACGGTATAATAGGTAATAGTTTCCTAACGGAAAATAATTCGATAATAAATTTAGCAAATAAGACATTAGAAATAAACGTTAATGATAAAAATATAGTTTTAAAACCTAGAACAGAAACCATTGTATCTATACCTATAGCTGCAACGGACGTAGAGAATAAGGACATTTTAATTTATAAGCAAGAAATAGTAGTAGGAGTCTTTTGTGGGAATATTATAAACACTGTACACAACGGGGAAATATTAATAAGCATGTTAAATATAAATGAGGAACCACAGAATATAACAATGAACGATTTAAATAAAATTAGATACGATTATGAGTTCGAATATGGCACGCAACCAAAAACCGATCAGAATAATAAATAAATCGCATAAATAAAATAAAAAAATTAATTAGAAGTGGGCACATGGACATTGAACAAAGACAATCCATATTAGAGTTATGCGAACAGTACCAAGACATTTTTCATTTAAAAGGGGATATACTAACCCATACGGACACTATAACACATAAAATTAATTTACCAGCTAATCAACCACCTATATATAAGAGACCGTATAGATTACCACATTCACAAATGGAGGAAATAAATAAACAAATAAAACAAATGGAAAATGACGATATCATTGAACCATCCTTTTCACCTTGGAATGCACCATTATTACTAGTCAAAAAGAAACTTGACGCGAGTCAAGAGGAAAAATTTAGAATAGTTGTAGATTTTAGGGCATTAAATAAAGTAACAATAAATGAATATCACCCTTTACCTAACATAACCGAAATATTAGATCAGCTAGGACAATGTAATTTATTTAGCATACTAGATCTTGCATCCGGGTTCTATCAAATAAAACTCGACGATTCTAGCAAAGAGTTAACTGCATTTTCAACAAACCAAGGGCATTGGCATTTTACAAAAATGGCTATGGGTCTTAAAACATCACCATCCACATTTCAAAGGTTAATGAATAGTGTAATGGCAGGTATAATAGGAATTAAATGTTTGGTATATTTAGACGATATAATTATATACGGGAAAAATTTAAGCGATCATAATAATAAATTACGCGACGTATTCGAACGACTACAAAAACATAATTTAAAAATACAACCAGATAAATGCGAATTTTTAAAACAAGAATGTTTATATTTAGGACATATAATTAGTGAAAATGGAATAAAACCAGATCCAAATAAAATTAAGTCAGTATTAGAATTTCCGGTACCTACAAACGTAAAAGAAATAAAATCATTTTTAGGACTTTCGGGTTATTACAGAAAATTTATAAAATCTTACAGTCTTATAGCGAAACCAATAACGAATTTATTAAAAAAGGGTGTACTATTTAATTGGGAAACCAAATGTCAGGAAGCATTTGATAATTTAAAAACAATACTTTGTTCCGAACCGATATTACAATATCCAGATTTTACAAAACCATTTATAGTTACTACAGACGCGAGCGGAAAAGCTTTAGGCGCTATATTATCACAAGGGGAAATACCATCAGATCTACCTATTGCATATGCATCTAGAACTTTAAATAAGAGCGAACATAACTATAGTACAACAGAACTCGAATGTTTAGCAATAATATTTGCAGTAAAAATATTTAGACCATATTTATACGGTAGGAAATTTGTCATATTAAGCGATCACCGTGCGTTATCGTGGTTATTTAATTTAAAAGATCCATTGTCTAAACTCGCTCGATGGCGAATACTATTAGAAGAATATGATTATGAAATAAAATATAAACCGGGAGTTCAAAATGCAAATGTAGACGCGCTATCTAGAATGTACACTGTAGACGAAATAAAAAAGGAAAGCTATCCAGTATTTTTAAATAAATTAAAATCACAGGTAATAACAAATAAAAACGTACGAGAGGTAAACGGTAAATTAATAGAAGCACCCGACGAGTATCACATAGTGTCAGAAATAGCTAAAAATTATAACTTCATGTCAGGAATAAATTACGAGTTAAAACAGAAATTCGGTGGAAATCAGATATTAACACCCAGTAAAAATGTAGGGGCCGTGAATTACTTAAAATATAACAATAGAAATATAATTTTCTTAACAACAAAAAATAAAAATAATCAAAAGACCACGTACGAAAACTTGTATTTGTCGCTATTAAATCTGAAAACATTCTGTGAAGAACTGTCATTGAATAAATTAGCAATGAATAAATTAGGTATTAAGGACAGGCTCGAATGGGCGCAGGTGCGTGCCATGATCCGATATGTATTTCGGAATACAGATATAGAGATAATCATATTATGTTCAAAATTTGAGTTCAGTGAGGAGGAAAAATTAATTATATTCAACCAATGTCACGATTCAGTGATTGGGGGACATGCAGGTATACACAGGACAATAAAAAAGATAAAAACACAATTCAACTGGAAGGGTCTAAAAGAAGACGTAATAAAATATGTTAAAAATTGTGAATCTTGTCAAAAGGGTAAAGTCACGAATAAAAAAATAAAACAACCCATGCTTATCACATCTACAAGTTCAGAACCATTCGAAAAAATATTTTTAGACATAGTTGGCCCATTGGTCACTACATTATCGGGGAACACATATATATTAACTTTACAGGACGATTTAACAAAATATTCTATGGGGATACCATTACCAAATCACCAAGCTAACACAGTCGCAGAAGCATTCGTAACACATTTCGTATGTATGCATGGCATACCCACCACAATATTAACCGACCAAGGTACCGATTTCTTAAGTAAAATATTTACGGAAGTATGTAAATTATTACAAATTAATAAAATAAATACTAGTCCATTCCACCCACAAACGAACGGTAGTTTAGAAAGATCGCACAGAACACTAACTGAATATTTAAGACATTATGTAGATAAAAAGTTAAACAATTGGGATGAATATTTACCTTATGCATTTTTCGTTTATAACTCCACTGAACATACATCGACAGGATATCAGCCTTATTCACTATTATACGGGAAACCATTAGAAATACCAATTAAACTATCTCACGAGCCTGAACCAAGATATAACTATGATAATTATTATTACGATTTAAAACAAAAGATGCAGGAAGCACATAAAATAGCTAAAGAAACATTAATTAAAAATAAAATTAAATCTAAACAAAACTACGATAATAACGAAAACCCGATTGATGTACACGTGAAAGATAAAGTATTATTAAGAGATAAGACACAGAAAAATAAGTTAAATCCGTTATGGATAGGTCCATTCGAAGTGACAGATGTATTAGATAAAGAAAATATAGTAATATTAAGAGGTAGAAGGCATGTTACCGTACATAAGAATAATGTGAAAATCTATCATGAAAGTATTAAGTAAAATAAATAAGTTAATGAGAGTAAGGAGATAAGGATATTTTAAGTAAAAAAAAAAAGGAAAAAATTATTAATGATAAGTAATAGTATGAAGTTAATGTAGGTAATAAGAAAATATAAATTAAAATTTTAGGATTATAACAATATATGTCACATTTCAAGCGGCATGGGCTCAACCAAAGCCATACCAAATTACCAGACTTACACAGGAAAACGGAATGTACTTTGAAAACCAAAGATCACTACGACTAACTAACTCTGACTGGAAACTATTAATATATGTAAAACTTAACAACTTTAACGAACGAACAACTAACGCTATGAAATTCTATAACAGAACATTAGAAATATGTAACGACTTAACGATAGTATATGAGGGCATGTTTAAAGCAAATTGTGATTATTTTAAGTTAGTAGCTAATGGACTCGAGCAGGAAGTCTCGAGGAAACGATTTTTTATGTTACAATCAATAGATGAAACAGATACAATTACCCGGGTAAGGAGGGGTTTAATTAATATAATAGGTAGAGTACAGAAAACCTTATTCGGTACATTAGATGATACTGACGCAGAAAAATATGACCAACAAATAGAAAAATTACAAAATAGTCAACAAAACTTATTAAAAATTGCCGATAAACAGACTAGCATACTAAAAGCAACCGCGAATACATTCAAGGAAGCTACAAAAATGGAAATGCAAATTAACAGATTAGGAATATTATGTGATAGATTAGAATCAACCGTAAATCAAACAGTAATAGATATAGATATAGTAGAAGCTAGAAATAATATAAATGAACAGTTCAATATTATAAATTTACTTTTCCAACAAATAAGTTTCGAAACTGACACCATATATGAAGTAATTATAGCAGCCCAAGGGGGTATAATACATTCAAGTGTATTGTCAGTCATGGAATTACGACGACAGTTAAAAGATATTTCATTAACCATTCCAAAGGAACAAAGTTTACCTTTCGATTTAAATCAAGTATCATTATACGAATTAAGTAAAATGTCAAAATTAAATATAATATATAATAACGAAACGCTAATTTTTGAAATAATAATACCACTAATAAATACCATAGAACTTACCTTATACCACGTAATACCATTACCAGTAGTTAAAAACGACCATTACATGCATATAATACCAGAATATGGTTACATAGCTATTTCAAAAACTCATGAGTATTATTTAACATTATCTTTAAATCACCTTAACACATGTAAACAAATAAAAATAGGAACTTTATGTCTGGAAACTCAATCATTACGATTAGGAGCAAGCGAATTACCATGCGAAGTAGAGTTATTCATAAGACCATCTAGCATTCCAACCACTTGTCCCATACATTATCTTGACATTACGCGAAGTACGTATTTATCATCGATTAAAATATAAGAACGCATGGATATATACAATAAAATCAACTGATAACATAGCCATTTCTTGCGGGAATAGAGATCAAGCAATTAACATACAATTATCTGGGATAGGAATATTAACTATTGACGAAGACTGTAGGGGGTACACTCCTCAAATGGTATTAACACCAAGTAGACATTTAAATTCGACCCATTTTAAAGATTTAGTTTCAAACATAGGTATACAATCAAACTTAACTATTCCTACGACAATAAAACGAAAAATTAGTAATGTTATAACACACACTAACTCTGTAATTAAACTAACTGACTTGAGTCAATATTCTAAATCAATTGACGAAATTGAACAACTTATACTAGAAGAAAAGGATAAACAAACGACTAAAGACACAACTAACTTACATACATACATAATTTACCTAATGATTATAACAGTGGCAGGAATAATAATAATAAAATGTAAACGTACACTAGCAGGTACATATTCAACAAATAACGTTAGACGACAGGTAATTTCATTACAAAATATTAGACGCACGGACGATGCCAACATACCATTACAATGACAATAACAAAATACGAATAAATTTAAAAATAACTATAAAAAAAAAAAAAAAAACCTAATATAAAAGGATTCTCGTATCTTATCATGTTACAGATAACAATTAGTAAAAGCAAGAAAATTATTATTAATTTAAAAAAAAAATTATATACATTTAACTGGGATCACATAACTTACAAAACAATGTCAATACGAAACCTACCAAGACGATTACAATACTTAATGATGGTACAATACTCACTCATACACAACGATCACGTATACAGACGCGTGCTAACCGGCGACGAGCCAACATGTCTAACTCACCATATGACAATAGCGAACGAACATTTAGTAAACCCATATACACCGCTTGAATTAAATAGAGTAAAAGAAATAATTAAGAAGACATTAGAATTAATAGCAATAGTGCGTGAGGTGCGTGAACCAACTTGTTCACAATTAGCAATATTAATGGATGAAGTAATACAGGCAGCAGCGGCCGCCGAGGAATAAATTAGGATAAAAAATAGTATAAGATATATATTAATAACTATAGGTAATAAATTAATTATGTTTTACAGTGACCAGATTAAATTTATCATAGTGGATTTTGAATTCACTATGATAGAACGGAAAAACCTACTACTCGTATCAGGGGCGATTTCAAACAGTTTGAACAAGTATAGGCCGATAAAATTAGAAGGAAAACCGATTATCTTAACCACTGATAACAAGTTAAAAATGTTAAAACAAAGGGAGGTCAAGCAGGTGATGCAAAGTGTTGGGCGGATATTTAGAAATAAGCCAGAGTTGTTACTACCATTATTGGGGCAACTGGAAGCCAGTATAAACCTTGAGGGGAAAACAACTCTGTCGACTACTTATCTAAACCAATACTTGCATGCAGACCATAGAGCACCCATACTTGTATACTGGAACGGAACAACGGACAAACAGATAATAGAAAGGTTAAGGTTAAGGATAAAGAAACTTTTAAATATAACAGCATATAGTGATGATAATGATAAATTTTTTAATCTTAAGTTAATAGATAACACAAGTAATATAAACAAACTCTTATATACAGAAAGGATAGGATATCAGGAAAAAAACGGTCGAATGTTAAATTTAATGGAGACACATGATTTAGTATGTGAGACCAATCACAATATTACACACAGTCACGATCCGGTAGCGGACGTGATCATAACAAAATGTATTTTTAATTATATTATTAAAAAGTTAGGACCTATACAGCTATATAAAATCTGCAAATTAAACTAGGAAAATTATCATAATTAAATACTTGTAACATTTTAGAAATTCAACGAAAAGCGTGGAGTTCTTGATGAACCTCAAGGAAGCCATAGGAGCAAGGAGGCCATACCTATATCCGGGAACCGGGGGGAGAAACATTGCCTACTTGTCTCATTAGGCATGTCTTGGACGCAAATGAAAGATTTTTTGAACCTTTTGATAATCAATACATATTGCGAGCTATATTTAATTTACAAAAAGTAATGGAGGATTTCGGATCTGAAACTGGACACTGTCAGTATTTGGCAGAATTAATAGATATAGTACCGGAGGCATCCGATTTATTAAATTATGCAAATAATAGTTAATAGGGCAATATTCAATTATGCAATTATACCAATACCCAGGGATGAGTGAAGGGGGTTTTTAAAAGAATGTGCATAATTGTGAGCAACCTAAATAAAAAAAAAAAATTTTATTTATAAATAGTTTAGTTATATAATAATTTAATTTAAAGTAAAGTTTCTGTAATAACACTATGACCAGAGAGGGTATATAATTTGTGTATGTATAACTACTTTATTACAGGAAAAGAAAAAATGTAACCATGATTAAATGAAATCATGGACAGTTATAAAAGCTGTTTTAATAATGTATTATTAATATTATTAACAAAATTTGTATTTTCAGGAATAGAAAAATATGATATTAACTTCCATGTATGAAATAAGTGTAAGCACGATTGATTAAAATCGTGTTAGTTATTAAGAAATTTCTTTTAATTGTAATTGCTAATAAGTAGCAAAATAATATTTTATCATAAACCAAAATACTAATACTAATATTAAGAGAAAATGTATCAAACGAAAAGAAAAAAATGTGAAACCACTAACACTTAAAAATTAAGATAATACGCAAATTTTTAAGATTTCTATTTTTACAAAACATAAATCTTTTTTTTGGAAGGGAGGTGTTACGTACCGTGTTATTTTACACGTAATTATTATACGGAGAGGTGATGTGTATACCAATGGGATAATATATTCAAACAGTGTAGCACCAACGGATAGGGCGAACACCTGCACATCGTGATATTAAATATAATGAATAAGACATGGTCACACGTCTTGGACTTCTCAGAAATGATGAGTAAACAACAGTGTTAACATTGTACGATTTAATTTGACAATTAAGACTTGATCACACGTCGTGTAATTCGTAGAACCGATGAAATCGCAGGAAAGGCACCCAACTGAATAATACATTTAATTTAGTGAGCTCCTTAGGGTCATTGGAAGTCACCACCTCCCCAGTCACCACTCTTGACGGTTAACCATATATAAGGGAGACCAGGGCAAGAGCTCAGCAGACGGTTAGGGATATTCGAGACGCTCAGAGGCAGGTCGTAACACCACTCACGGTCTCGTCTATCAGTATTTCAGAGGCAGGTCGTAACACCACTCACACCATCTTGTGCTTATAAAATTGTATTCTTGTACGAGTTAATTGTATTAAATAAAGACTTAATCTTTTAACTTGCAAACATTAGTATTTCTATTTCTACGTTGATATATGTATCGACGTTGACATAACGGACGCAACACCCATAATAGATTCTTCTAATATTCCTCCGTCAGAGTTTCGTTCATATCCACCGACATCTATACAAATAAACTTATAGTCTGGGTCCACAATTGTCATTATTACGACTGAAAATTTTTTTAAATAACAAAAGTTTCTTGATCCACTATTATTAGGACTCTTTCACACAGTCCGTTTCTTTAACGGCAACGGAAACGGATCGGATGAAAATAAAAAACGGACAATATTTTCACACAGTCCGTTTCTTTAACGGCAACGGAAACGGATCGGATGAAAATAAAAAACGGACAATATTTTCACACAGTCCGTTTGTTTAACAGCAACGGAAACGGATCGGATGAAAATAAAAAACGGACAATATTTTCACACATATATTTATTTATATATTTTCCCCGAGGGAAGTACAGTTCCAATCGGTACGTTGTGTGCAAATATTGTGAAGTTTTTGTAATCATGGTGTTAAAAAAGCAATCAAAAAAGTTATTAATTTTATACTTACTTTACCGAAGACACAAACTAGTAATAAGACCTCACAGAAGAAAGTACTGGGTTCATCCAATATTACAAAATCGTGAAAATTTGGGTGTTTACAAAACTTTATACAATGAATTAAGGTCCGACCCAAAAAAATTTTTTAATTTTTTTCGGATGTCAATTTCTACATTTGATGAATTACATGTTACTCTAAAAGAAGAAATATCTCGTAAAGATACAAAAATGAGGAAATCTATAGGATCCGAAGAAATGTTGGCCATTGCTATAAGGTAAGTAGGTATTTCAAAATAATATAATTTATAATATATTAATGCTTTTATGAATATTTATTTATGAAAACTAATAAAATGTACCTTTGTTTATAACATTTAAAAATATAAAATAAATTTACCTTTGTAATAACGTTTGAAAATATAAAAAAAAATACCTTTTTGGTATGAACTCATTAATATAAATGCATTATAAAATAATTAAAATGTTTAAAAAAAAAAAATTAATTATTATTGTACTCTGATGTCGTTTCACTGTAGTCAGAATAAGATGTAGATACAGAAGGTACTGGCGAAATAAAAGTTGAATCACTGGAAGCGGCTGCACTTTGAAATGATCTTATATAATTTTGTAAATTAACTGTAGGCGAAGCTGAGATCGAGTGTAAATTTGTATTAAGAAATTCGGATTGATAATTTTGTGACATACAAGAAGTGTTATAAATATTTGTAGGTTGAGGATTTGGTATAGAATGACCAATAACATTCCTCTTTTTAATAGATTTGATCAAGTTCATTACACCAATACGAAAATCAAATGTCTCATCTTCATTAAAATGTTTGATTGATGGTAAAATGCTTTCAAAAAAAGACATGTGTGGGTTTATAACATTTTGCTCACGTAGTGTTTCTTGAGTTTCTATAATATTTAAGATTCGGTCTTCAAAATCATCTGTTTTTTTGTTTTTTGTTTTTGGTAATGTGGTTTTTGAAGACATCGGAGATTTCGAATTGAATTTGATCGAAACTGTTTCTTCAGCCGTATTTTCATTTTCTACAGCATCACAAAATTCGTCAATTATACTGCGGTCATTTTCCTCTTCAGAGATATCATTTTCTTTTGATAAGCTTGAAATTGTAGGTCTTTTGTCGACTACTTTTTCTAAAAACCTTAATTGTTCGTGATATATGTATTTTTTGGATTTATTTGCACCAGATCCAGATCGTTCATTTTTTTTAAATTGTTTGTATGAACGAACCCAATTGTCCCTAATATTGGACCACTTATTGAGATACATTTTCCCTAAAAATATTTCATTATTATTAATTATTATACACAGCAACTTTTCTGATAGGAAAGTGAATATAGTTGGTACTTGGGGGGGGGGGGGGTTGCTAAAAAAAATCAATACTTTTTTAAACGTAGCGACATCCACTTACCCGCTTTTTTTATATTGTTTTTTAGATATCTTGCAAGTGGCTGTAAATTGACAGAAATCCATTTTACTTTTCGAATTGGAATTTCTACTGCAAGTAAAATAATACGAACTGTTTGTTGCAAAATATGGGACGTTTTAAAAAAGAAATATATACCTGCTCCGTCAAAAGAGAATTGGAAAACAATTGGAAAAGGGTTTGAAAAAACTGCCAACTTTCCACATTGTTTAGGTGCCATAGATGGAAAGCATATAAGGCTTATTATGCCAGAAAAAAGTGGATCGATGTACTACAACTATAAACACTATTTTTCTATAGTACTGCTTGCTGTAGCAGATTCAAATTATAGATTTACGTACATAGACATTGGAGCGTATGGAAAAGAATGTGATTCTAAAATATTAAAACAATCGTCACTGTGGAAATTAATGGAGAAAAACGAATTACATATACCTGATCCAGAACCGATAAATGAATTACAAGATCAAGATTTTCCTTATGTTTTTTTGGGTGATGAAGCATTTGCACTTACAACAAATTTACTAAGACCTTTCGGTGGCTATCACTTAACTACAACTAAAAAAGTTTTTAATTACCGGCTAAGCCGAGCACGGCGATACGTAGAGTGCGCCTTTGGCATACTTAGCAATAAATGGCGTATATTGCATCGGCCATTGAATGTTGCCACAGATTTTGCTGTTGATATTGTCAAAGCTGCTTGTATTCTACATAATATTATTCGCGAAAAAGACGGACTTCATTACGAAGAACACGAAATCAATGAATTACCTATAATGGGATTTGAAGACGCGGTTCATCAAGCAAACTATGTACGAGGAGGACGACATGCCAATGAAATTCGAAATAAGTATGCTGAATACTTCGTAAGTGATGCAGGATCAGTGCCATGGCAAAATTCAAGTATATAATAATTCAATATAATGAAATAAGTTAATTAGTTGATTTAAGTTTATATTGGTTACACAAACAATACGATCCTAACAATTGTTTTCATTAAAAAATTATGAAATCTAAATATATGGTACTTATTGGTCTTGACTATAAAAATATTTTTAAGTTTTTAATATTTATTAAGACTTACTTATCTCATCTTTTTGTTTGTCTGATTTATCATCAAAGTCCTCAACAAATGCCAAACATATTTCCTTCCATGCACTCCTCGTTAAGTTTCTGTCTTTGTACATTTCTAGAGTTTTATCCCAAATTACTGGCCGTTCTTCGATCATAGTGATCAGAAGTTCTAAATTCACAGATTCAGACATATTTTTATAGATATATAAAAATTTTAATAGAAAATATGCCACTAGACACGACGACGATGAACACAAATTGACTACTAATTACTAAAAATACTACCAAAAAACCTAAATAACGGGTACCGGATAAACTTAATCGGATATGAAACGGAAAGTGTGAAAGGTTATATCTATTAATATAGTCTCGATAAACGGTCCGTTTGAAAAACGGACCGACGACGGAAATATATCGAGGCAATCCGTCGATTCATCCGATAACGGGCCGGCGGGTTATTTGTCCGTTGGTTAAAACGGATAGTGTGAACGGATAGTATAAATAACTATGTTTCTTATCTACTCCGTTTTCTATTTTCATCCGATCCGTTTCCGTTGCCGTTAAAGAAACGGACTGTGTGAAAGAGCCCTTAGGGATATTCGAGACGCTCAGAGGCAGGTCGTAACACCACTCACG
>NW_020270395.1:1190534-1420916 GCF_002803265.2 Melanaphis sacchari | reverse complement strand
ACTATTTAATATGTATGATATCACTAATCATCCAAAATTTCTAAATAGTTCTTTTAAGATTTCAGTACGTTACCCAAATAGAATATTTTTCACATAATATTTATGAATGTTAAAATTACATCTTGCATAATTATTTAATTTTAAAATAGTATAAGTGGCCAACTTGTATAGTTTGATATCTCTGAGGGATGGTTCGGTCATCCGGTATTCAAAGCGAGATCATCACTAATAATAAAACAAATGTTAGATAAAAAGTGAAGAAGGAAGAGTGTTGTTCAATGCTACCAAATTTGACAGAAGATGAAGTTAAATTAATTAAAGGTCATGTTTAAGATAACATATTTGTAAAAACTTATTTTGATCTGGTGACATAACTATAATAAAAGTGGGATAAATAAAGTCAATAAAATCTACTGTACTATATTAAGAGTCAAGTATATTTTGTAATGTATTGGCAATACGTGAACTGAACCAGAAGGTCAGGAAAAAACAATTTTTTGATCGTCTGGTATTTGTTAGTTTTATCACAGTAAAATACCATCTACAGAATTATTTAATTAAACATAGTATTTTCACTTTTTAAGACCCCTACTTTTCTAACATGGCTCCTCATAACTTTGATTCTTCAAAACGAAATTGTTATTGAAATAGCTCAAATTTAAATAACCCGAAAATATTATGAAGAATATCATGACCCTAGCTAAGCTCTATTTCCTAAGATATTTTCAGTAAAAAATTTTCAGCTGCAAAATAAATTTTTGTAATTCTCTGAATAGAAGAGTGGATACTTATTATACAAAAAGTACACATTGTATAAACAGATTATTACCTATAGGCTATATTATATTATTACCTCAAATTGATTTGCTCTCTTAGCAGTGTTTATATCATCAAGTGACTCAGCATTTTTTGGTAAGAAAAAGAGTCCGCTTATTGAAATACTTATTTTTCCTATAAACAATTGAGATTTAAGATTTCAATAGTACAAACTTAATTTCCATTTGATAAATACCTTGTTGAGTAGGTTTGAAAATCTCTTCATATAACCTATAGGCTTTTCCATGTGCAATAAGTTGTGTATGAGCTGCCAAATAAAATCCGGTATTGTTTAAATTTAAGTATGGGGCATATGCTTTAATGGCATAACCTTTACAAATTTCCAATGGTTCATTAATCGTTATCCACCATTTTACCTATAACGATAAGTATAGAGTATAAAAATAGTTCATTTTCTCTACAAATTATTTAATTTACTCTGTCTCCGTAGTAAGTAAATAACACTCGTGCATATTCTTTAAAATAATCTGACATAATTGGATTAACCCAACCTCCAAGATCCTGTAGGTATTGTGGTAGATCCCAATGATACATTGTAACCTAAAGATAATTTTAATTAGGTACCTTACTGTATTCCTTATTTTTAATAAAAAGTAAATCTTACAAATGGAATAATATCGTTTTTGATAAGTTCATCAATAATACGATTATAATATGCTATTCCTTTTTCATTTAATGTATTCATTTCTCCGGTTGGTGATATTCGAGCCCATGATATGGAAAAACGATAAAATTTCACCTAGACGAATCATAAAATTTAATGTATTTCTAATAACAATAAAAAAGTTCAACGCTAATATTACATTTAAATTTTTTGCCAGTTCTATATCTTCTTTATACTTGTGATAAGAATCACAAGCAATATCACCATTAGTTTTATCTACTATTAATTCCGGACTATTATGAACTAAATAGTCCCAAATATTTTCTCCTTTTCCTAAAGAATTTTCATAATTATTGAGTTAATATTACTAAATTTATCAGGAGAATAAAGAATTGATAGAACATCAATGACATTTTTAATTTATTGAATAGTATAAATAATGTATATCTATAATATTAAGTATTTTATGCATAAGAAATTTTTGTTTACCATCTTCATTCCAGCCTCCTTCTATTTGATAAGCAGCAGTTGCAGTACCAAACATAAAGTCATTTGGAAATTTATAATCCATTGAATTTGTACGAGAAATAATTAAAATTACAATTAAGAAAGTAATTTTTGTCATATGAATATTGAATGTTAATTTATTGTGCATGTTCATCGCAAGTATCACTGGTTATATATAAGTGTCAAAATATTATCTTAAATCGAAAAGTTCCACTTCAAACAAATAATTATTACTTATTCATATGAAGAACTGGTTATCATTTAAATATTATATAAAAATAAAATGTATTAGGTAAGTGGTACCTACCTACTTATTTACCTGTAATAATAATAAATTAATTAAACATAAACCTTTGTGTGATATACTTAATATATAGAAATTGGATCACTAACATGAGTCAATAAATATGTAATGTTTTGTTAAAGAGCTTATGCTTATTGATTAATATAAATAAAATAATGAAAATAAGTTAATATGTATAGTATTTTTGAAAGTTAGTATCTAATTTGTAATTAACCTTTAAGCGTCGGAGTTATTTTTTTCGTTAAATCGTTGTTTTTGGGCTTTATAGTTATAAAAAAAATTGTGTTTAGATGTAGGTAAATCAATTTTAGTTCTTAAAACAAATCGTTCAACACTTGGTTACACTAAGCGCTGACACTACATACAAAATATTATGAATAGTATAGAATACTATAAATACAAAAATATAAATAAAATGTAGTAAAAATATTTCTTTACTATTTTTAAATTTTGAATTAAAATTTTAATAAAAAGTAAATTTATAAGTTATTATATTTAATTTTTTATGAAATACTCGAAAACATGGGATACAAAGTCCTAAATCACATTTTATGCATATAGTTTAAACATGTGATTTACAGTTGTCTCTGACATACCGATATTTCTTTTTATTTGGTACTTAATTAACCAAATAATTAATTTGATCATATTGCAATTCATCGGAAATTCTAATACTTGAAATTTATATTTTTGATTTAGATGGCCGTTTTTTCTTGCTTTTCTGGTTGTCCATATTTAGTTAGACAAGTGAGTGCAATTTCACGTTTAAACTCTAACTTTGTATAAGTTTTCCAACTTTTTTTGACAAAATCTACGCATTATTTATTGTCACTTCTAAGAGCCAGTAAAAATTGGCCACTTCCATTTTTTCCACAAATCTCTACTCGATATCTAGCTGTATTTATATTCATTAGGTCAACTCCCACCTACATGCTTAATGTTTATTATAATAAGTAATTATAGTAATTACTGCTGGTTGGAGAACTTGAATGCATTTTTTTGTTATTGAAAAAATCGTCTGACACAAGATCACTTTACCTAACTTTCGTGGCAATTAGAAAACATTGAAATAACTGCATTATCAACCTAACGAACGAAAATCAACCCATATTTTCAGCTAACAATACTTTTATACTCTCTTCGTACCTTAGATATACTATTCTTACTAATAGGGCAACTTTTTGGAATATGATTGTATCGTATTGTACCTGTTGCTCCGTAACTACGTCCACGTAAATCAGCTAAGAGATTAAGTCCAGTGAATAGGTTATCGAAATAAATATAATATGATAATTATTTTTCCTGGTAAATCATCCAACATAATCATTATTAAAGTAGTAGCTTTTACCATATTCATCTTCGTAAGTTGTTTTTGGAGATTTATTTTGATTTATATTAAAATTTAAAAGATATCCAAAATCTGTAGTTAGACGCCTTGCTTTATATCCGAAACGTATAAGCTTACTGCTTAAAAATTGTTTGCAACCATGATGTCTACCGTAATATTTAATCATAGATTCATCATACGATAAATATTGATAAAGTTGAAAGCTTTTAAGAATGTTCTCTAATAGTTTTTCAATTAAAAGTCTAAGTTAGTACATTTTATCTGTTGTATTTGTAAAATTCTATCAATATTATCCACACAATGTATAAACACTATAAACTGCGAAATTTGAAGAAAACGATTACTCACCATTTCATTTCTCATATCTTTTTCGTTTTTCCAATACCCAATAATATTTTTTACTCGTAAGTGATTTATAAATACTTAATTCGAATGGAAATAAAACATTTTTATTATTCTACTATGATATTAAAGTCTTCGCTATAGCAAAACATGGCATATTTACTCGATTCGAAAACTAAATTTTCAAAAATATTATTAATAAACATAAGTTTGAAAAGTACGACACAAGAAAATAAAGAAAATTCTGAATAATTAGTGACAGGAAAAGGTTTAAAATTATTGCATTGAAGATAGCCTTGTACCTGGTTTGGCTCTATGAGTTAATTTTTCAGCCAATATCTGGTGCTTTTATTTCTAATCTTATAATTTAATTTATTTAAATAATTTTATGATCATTTATAAATTCTCCAATTTGACTGATTTGAGAGTTATTAGAAAAAAAAGTTTAGCAGTTGAAGTTAATTAGGGACCTGAGAGATTATAGGTATTCCCCCTTCTTTCTCATCACCAGAATGTTCGTCAGTAGTCAGTAAGTATACTTGGATCAGGTGCCGTAATGTATATACCTGGAGTACCAAAATCTTCGCTAATTTCGATCTCATTATTTAATATGCTTAAAAGTTCAAAGTTCTTTCAAAGTAAAATCATTTCTAAAAATATTAATAAGTTAAAATCGATTAAAGTTTTTTTAGAAAAATATTTATTCGTCTTCAATAGTTCACATGTAGTATTTTTTTTATTGTACAGAATATTTTATGAAAATATTTCTATGCTATGTAATATGCTTCATAAAAAAAAAAAATAATAAACTAAATTAATTATTAACAATGTTTTGTAGAACAATATAATGTATTATTAAAACATCGATGAATAAGATCAAAATAAATGTAATTTGTTGTATAATGTATACACATGAACATTTTATTGTCGACGCTCAATAGCGTACCTATATCATATATTCGTATATACATTAAATGTACTAAAAACGCCTAGTAACTGGCTAGTGTAACCATATAACGGTCACATACACGATTTTATAAAATAAAGTAATTGTTATGTTCAAATAATATATTCAACGTAATACTAGTATTGAATACGACTATATAAAAATATTACGAACAAATAATAGTCATATAAAAAATATTTTACTTACGCCAAGGGTATATCCATAATTTTTGTTCTCGGAATATCTTCTATTGAAATAGGTATGATCAGAATGAAATTTACAAAGCAGAACACCACCGAAAAACAATTAATACTTGAGTATATTGACTAAAAATAACTTTTAATACAAGAAATATTTAATAGATGTTGGAATAACACGTTATGACTCATTTTTACTGTACTATATGGTTACGCGAGACGCTGAAGGGTTAAAAATATGGTATACTGACATACCGTGTATGTATAAATCTATTGTTACATAGGTTCAACAGCTGAATTAAATTTTTTTTTTCATACATTTGTAGTATAACTCGGATTTTAATGCAAAAATGAAAAACTTTAGGTATATAATTATATAATAATTTTTTTTTTTTTGAATTTGTGTTTGCTTTTTAAAAATTAATATTATTATAGTATAATATTCTATGTATAAGCATTAAACAATTAAAGTTAACATTCCTATATTCTAATGATTGAATTAAATTAAACTTTAATAGTCAAATGTTTCTTTAAAATAGAATGTAATGCCTACACAATAATTCTACCTCCACAACTAGAACTAGATCTATTTACACCCCTAACAGTCCTAACAAAGAAAAAGAAAATACCTATATATAAAGGATCATCCAACTCAACAATTTTACTTAAGCTTAAATTATAGTACATATAGTACTATGACGAAAAAAATGATATCACTAAAAATTTGTAAATGACTATCCGTTTTTTGCGGCGACGGCCATTAATAATAATGTTAAAAATACGTATAATATATACCATATATAATAATATTTATCCGTTTTTAGTTTCACGTAAAGTGTAAGGCGTAACTGTTAATAGTGCTAATAAACTTATTTTTTCGAATAACCTAATCAAATGTATTTTAAAGTAGGTAGATACCTCATGATTTAACTATTCGTATAATTAAATCACACTTTGGATTAATATTAATAAAATAATAACAATTTAAATTGCATTATAAATTATAATTTATAATACACTGCTGTCGTAAGAGTAAGTACTATTATGAGATTATTTTTGATTGTATAATAATAATATTATGCAAACCCTCACCCACTTCTAATATTAACTACCAGTTAAAAATAAAATAGTCAGCTTAGGCGTCAAAAATGTTTAAGAATACGATGTCACGATCGTCAAAACAATATTATACACTCATTCACAGTAATATATAGTAAATTCGTAAGTAATATATATTTTACCTAAATGTGATATAGTTATACAAATGGAAAGATTATGAGGTACTCTTAAATACATTTGATTAGTTCATCCGAAGTCCATTGATAGTTATTTTACGTTAAGTCAAAAACTGTTAATATTACCATGCATTATATTATAATAAACGCCTCCACGACGAATAAATCCGTGACGTCACGCGCAATGTTAAAACTTAAAAATCACCGTACCTAGCGAATGGATAGTCACAAATAAATTTTAGTTGTATCATATTATGTATCATTATTCTAACTATATTCTATTTATTATGTTAATAAAAAAATAATTGATTTTTTTGAGTTTGATGGTTTTTTAATCAAGAAATTTGGTTTTAACTTTAAAATTGTTATACAAACATCTACTCAATATATTATTTTAACACTTCAAACTCTACTACTTAATAGGTACATAATTGGTATAAAACTTAAACAAGAAAAGAATAATTATTTACCTGGAGGCTGAAATTAACGTGATAAGTGTTATTCATTAATAATGGATGGTATTAGTGTATTGCCTTTGGAACTGCTAATTGCTAAATGAATTAAACGATGCAATAATCGAAATATTAAAATAACAAAATCTCGAAGTCTGTGAGACACAGAAAGTGATCGGCGACCATTGCGAACCTAGCGGAAATATCACATCGGCGGGTTTGTGTACCTAATAATAAAATGTAATTTTACAAACATCTACCTAGGTACTTTCCTAACAGTATACTGTGAATGTGATAATATTTATTATGAAATATGATAAATCTCTAATAGGACTAATTACGTAAAAGCCGAACTTAAAGTGGGAAAAAATTCTAGAAGGACTTATGTTTCCATCTAGTTTTAACTGTTTTAAGCGTTCTCTATATTATTTATAATGTATAATTTCAGATACATATGGTATACTATGAAACATTTAAACAGTGATTATGTTACATACTCATCATATTTTTTCAAGAATAACTACTATTTTTTTACAAATTTAATATTTTTCAGTTAATATTAAATTATAAGTTATGGTTGTTTTTAAGGAAAATAAAGAAATCAGCTAGACAAAAAATATTTATATCATAAAAATATAGTGTTTTAATGCTTTAAACTGTACAAGAAAAAATTCAAATTCTACACATAGTAGCAGGATCACAATGACTAAAAAAATCACACATTTACACTTTACATGTAGGTATGTATATACAGTGGAACCGTCAATTAGGTATCGTGTTTGCAATTAACCGTGCTCACTTTTTCGAAAATTTAAAAATTCCTGAACTAAAAAATTTTTGACTTACATGATGTTATTGATTATAGATAAATAAGAAGTAAAGAAAGAAAAATTATTTCAAACCAAAAAAAATCAAAGACTAATAACTTCATATTTTAAGCCATGATACATAGGTACTTAACTTTATTGTATTTCTAATTCATTATAACATATTGTAAAAAGTTTCAAAAAATACATTATATATTATATAAAAAATGTCGATTAACCGTGGTACCTATTCATTTATTTATGTGACCCCTCCTCTCGTCATCACTGATAATAGAGGTTCTAATGTTCTACTATAATTATAATATATTATGAATATATTAAGTTTAATTTTACATAATATCATTATGTTATCGACTAATCGAATACCTATTAATCACAGTATAGCCATTTACAATAAATAATAAAATCAATTATTTTTACACATATATATCAGATATCCCAGGAGTCGCTAACCTTTTGAATTGAATTAGCTACATTGGAAATTTTAAGTCTCTAATGATAGACATCTAGGTCTAGAGAAATTGTTTAATGAGCAAAAAAAAAAAAAGTTTTAAAGAATAATTATTCATTGTTTCTTTATAATAATTATAATAAAATAATAAAACTATAATTAACTATTCACACAATTACAACTAACCAATAATGGTAAATTCACTAAATGAAATACAATGTAGCAATATTATCCGATTATTTATTACGCGATCGATGAATAATGGTAAAATTATATTTTTATTCACGATCGACCTATATTTTTAGAAAGATCGACTGGTTGATGACCCCTGAGATAGTCCATAATTTGTATTAAATACATTTGATAAAAGTAAAGTAACAATTGATATAAATAAAATAAAAACCAAAATTTAATCTCAGCGGAATTTTGAATAACATGAGTACCTATTAACTAATGTTTGACGATTATAATTGGAATGTTTCGGCGTACTCAACGAATAATTTATTAAAGGGAACACTTTTTAATCACCATTAGAGGTAGAGGGGCCGAGTCCCTCTACGTCCTACTACTGAGTATAATATAAGTACTAACCACTAGTCACAATTTGTATACATGGATAAATATTAAACTGATTTTTTTACCATTTATTGAAAATGAAAACATAAATATAACTTAAAAATTATATTTTATCGTGATGAATAGTAATTTACCTGCTGTAGAGTGCAGACGTTGTCTTTTTATTTTCTTGAAATTTCGAGAAGAGCGGTACATATTGTAGGACATATTAGACTCTCTAATCCATTGGATATATCCGCAAAGATAGGCATTTTAAAAAATTAAACATTTTTTTAAATTAATTAACTACCTATTAAATTTTTCAACTTAATGGTCAATTTATTTTTTAATTTTAGCTTAATAACTTAAACTAGTTTTGTTGACAGTAGAAAACTTTTATAAATAACTGACCTTTTTTCGGCTTTAAAAAAATCCTTTATCGAGTTAAAATCAAACATTTTTAAAATTTTTGTTATTATGGTTTTATATATTAACATTAAAATTTATAGTAAGTAAGGGTAGATGAAGTACATAGTTTTAAATAAAAATAATCTTAATTCTTATACTTATTAGTTATTGTTATTTATAATATTAAAAATACTACTTTCTCTTATGATTCTTGATAAAATATTTTATATAAAATATTGATAGACATTAGGCACAGAATACTCTTTAAGCAATCCATGTAGGTTAGGTTAGGTTAGATTAATTAAAACTTTTAGACTAATTAAAAAGTAGATTATTCTTTAAATTGAGTTAAGATAAAAAGTTTCCATACTAAATTTAAACTTAGCAAGTTAAATTTATTATTTATTAACTATTAACTTGCCAAGCATTTAGATATTTCTGTAATTTTATGTAATGAGTTTGGGTATCCGTGAATAATCACGAGAAGAATTGATTATTATCTGGTAATATTGTTTAATGTTTTTTATTGAAAAGACCAAGGTTCAAGAGCACAACAAAAAAAGGGTGTAAAAGTCAAAAAAGATATGCCTATTTTATTATTAAAATTAATAAAGATTTTATTTAGAATATGCGCTAGGTATTAAGTAGTTATACTATATATTATATATTAACAGGACCCCACACCTGCATGTGTTATCTCCGTCTTACATAATACAACATAGTAAATTTTCGTTCAGCAGAATCCATTTTATGTTGTTAGCTTTGACTTTGACATTAGACTCATTAGAGTAAATTTACCTATTATCAAACATAATGGTAAGAATTTTATCTAGACAATAACATAGGCTTTTATTGATATTCTAATTCTAAACTGAGTTACAGCTATATAAAATATTAAAACTTAAAAATTCGAATAATTCACTTTAAAATTATAATATTAATAAAAACCTATGTCATTGTCTAGATAAAATTCTTACATTTAAATTTGATAATTTACTCTAATGTTAAAGCTAACTATGTAATATAATAAATTATATAAAATGGATTCTGCTGAACAAAAATTTGCTATGTTGTATGACTTGTACCTAGGTATGTATTTAAGACGGAGACAACAATTGCGGGTGTGGCGTCCTGTTAATATAAATCATTGGTATAGAGAAATTTTAGGCTATTTAAAATAGATTATCATTTAATAATACACACCATAAATAAGGTATACAAATATTAAAAAACTGCATAGGGTATAAAATACATTATAACATTACGCCAAGTGATAGTAATTTTAAAAATAGATTTACATTATTATTATTATTAAATATTTACTTATTTATTTATATTAATCAACGGGCATAAGTCTTTTAACAAAATATTAGGTACATATTTATAGACTCGTGGAAACTAATAGACATAGGGATAATTATACAAATAAAACATGTTTTAAGTGTTTTAATTCTAAAGACTTAACGAGATAAAACAAAAAATCTAAGACTATGGAGATTTTAATGATGTTTAAAAGCTCTTGAGAGTTAAGATACATGTTATTGTTAAAAATAGGATTCAAAATTCAACTCCCATCAATTTATTAATAAGTATATTGAAGATACTTATTCATATTTAATCATTTATACTTACCTAATAAGTTAATGAAAGGAAGTTCTACATAGAAGAAATTCTACGGCAAGTTTTATATTATTGTCTGAAAATCATTAACTAAAAAGTAATGATTAATGAATAAGTATAATGACTGTAACTAATGCATTTAGGTACCTACCTAAAATATAATATTTAAAAGTTAAATATATTTGTAAATGAATAAGTTGTATAGGTATTTTGTTTTGGAAAAAACTATTTTACTTTAATGTATTTGCAAACTGCAGGTTCTGTATACATATATCTATCATGTATGTAATTTTGAGATCTACTTTATAAAGTGATTATGGTAACTTGGTGGTAAGGGTAGTCTCCTTCAAGACAATTAGATCAGAATGAATAATAGTCCATCTCCCAAAAAAAAAATTATAAAAATATCAGATCATTTCAAATCCTCTTAATACATATTTTTTCAATTTACCAATTCTTTAAAATAAAATACTTAGGAAATATAAAGGTATTTAAATAATTTGTTGATATAATACTTAGAAAAATTACTGTGTCAAACCCTTAAAAAAAAAAATCTGAATTAGTATGAACTAACAATTTGTCTGTTTCATGTAAAATAAAAAGAGAAAATAATGTACCTACTGGCTATTGACATCCTCTTGATCACTGGACCAGATGTCATTGAGACATTTTATAAAAATCCTTTACAAAAGAATATCTGGTTGATTGGAGAAAAGAAAATTGATGTTTTAATTATTGGTCTTCATCAAAATATAAGAATAATCTTTTTTTAAATCAGATATTTATGATTGAGTCCATTCAACAGGATAAGTTCAGAAGATCCAATATTATCAAAAAATATATATATATTATTTGGATTTCTATAGTTCAATGAAACTTAATTTTTGAACAATATAATACATATATATATAAGAATTAAGAACATATAAAAAAATGTTACTCACCACAAAATCCAATTTTAAACTATTGTCAACTCTCAAGGATTCAGAACATTTTGGGAGTTGATATTTCATCACATTATTATGTCAATACATATTATCCATAACTTGTCCTACAATCATAGTCATCACAGATTAATTAAATGAAACAATGTTGATAAATTAATGTTCCATTTAATCCAAATTATATGAGGATCATAGAAGTTAACCAGAAAACAATAAAAAACAAAAAAACCCTTAACATCTTAATGTAAAATACCTAAACATATAAAAAATTATGTGACTATTATTTATATTTCAATAAATCTTATGACTTAAAAAACACTTTAATGGAATTTTCATTGATTGACAAATATGTAGTAAGTTTAAACGCATTGCAAATTGTTATTATATATATATATAAAATGGCTAGTCAGTTATAATATGTACTGTCAATAAACTCATATCAATAAACAAATTGTAATATTTGTTAATTTATTTATGAGTTAGACTATAACTGTTAAACATGTTGATAGAAAAACATTCAACTTCATTTATATATTATTTTATACACATATATTTTAAATAAGTTACAATAAAATTACATGTAATCATCAGTCTAAGCATTATTATTTTTATCACCAAACTTAAAATTAACCGATAACGAGTGATGTTAAAAAGTACTTATAATGTATGAGTATAGATGTACTTAAATTATTATTTAGTAGAAAATAACGTTAATAAATTTCAACCATACAACTATTAATCATGGTAATAATATTAATAGTTTATTCAAAATTGTTAGCAATGTATCAAACACACTACTAGAAAATAATTAATAACATGAGATAAATTATTATAAACTAACATTTTTAGTTTTGAATAACAAATCATTTAAATCAAAACTATTAGCTGTTAAATTAGTTTTTGATTTTTATAATAAAATAAGATAAATCTTATTAAATAATATTAGTATTGTATTTAATTAAACAATATAGGTTTTAAATTCAGAATCTTTGTTGTTTTAAACAAACAATTTTTATCATAAATATTTTAGTTTACTTGATATATTATTATATTTTTTAATGATAAATTAATACTTTCATGATGACCCTATAGGAACAAAGTATGGAACAGTTAATGGCATTAAGTTATTAAATTATATTTATTAATTACTTAAAAGTCAATTTTTAAGGACAAAATTAACTTATAAGGCACCTAAGGAATAGGAAATATTACAAGTTGGAAATGAATTTGGAGATTGTTTAAAATGTATTAAGGGCACATATTTTGGCCTAAAGATGTTTATTACAAAAAAAAAAAAAAATAAAGTAATAAAACAAAACGTATTATTTATACCTTAAAAAAAAAAAAAAAAAAAAAATATACATTTTTTTTTACATAATCTGGCGACATAAACAACAGTCTCCATAGTAACTATATAGTTGCTTACTACTTATACACAGCGTTGTGGATACCTGTGTGTCATAAATCATAATCTAACATCTATTTACACTTCACCAAATAAACAATTTTATTGGTGTTCTTTCTTATACACATGCATATACATATATATGAATATGTATAAAATAAAATATACACATACATATATATGTAAAATTTATTATTAATTTTCATGACGGTGTGAGAACAACGCGGTGCATTATAGTAAAGTAACACTTATGAACATAGTAACAATCCGTAAACTTTTCATACTTCACGCTTATATCTAAACAATGCTAACAAAAGAAAGAGAAAAAAAACCAAAACAACTTGTACATAGCACTCAGTATTAGCATTAAGTATTGACGAAAATAAGCTCCTATGAACATGTTTCCACGTTGATGCGTTTATTAGTTTTTGAAAGACAGCGTGTCCGTACATAAATAACTTTCAATTTATTTGCACTCTTATAATAAATATTAAATAATATTTGTTTTACAACTACAAATTTACATGTAAATTAAAATTTAATTATAAAAATGACTAGGAACACAGTGGGCTTTGACGCGCGCGATTTTAAATTTAACGCCACAGTTCTTTTATTTTTTTTCAATGCATTTTGTGGCAGTGACGATTTAACTACATAAGTGGAGCATATGCTTTTATGCACATATATTTTAATGTATTCATTATATACGTATGAAAAAAAAATATAAATATATGTATACCGCGGGACCAACAGGATGTTTTCCGAGTTGAATGAATTTGTCTTTAGATATTAGACATTTTCAAATGTACGAATAAATAAAAAAAAATTATGTGAATATTTAAAAAAAAATTTGACAGCTTCATAAAAAATCGCTGTATAGTTCTATTTAATTATATTAATTATTTTTTTTTTTCAAAAAAAAAGCAAACGCAATTTTTTTTGAATTTAATTTTAAAATATTTTTTCAGAACTAATTATTAATTATATATAACTTTGTTAAATATACTTTTTTCTATATAATAAATATGATTGTTTTAGATTTAAGAAAAAAAAATCGTCGAAAAAAGACGATCCTCATGGTTTTTTTTTACATTTTTGGTATTTTTGTTATTTTTTTTTGAATTTTATTTTTTATATTTTTTTATATTTTAAGTTATCATTTACTTTGTCTCATTAATTTTTTTTTTTTAAGTTTCAATATTGGACGCGCGTATATTATCTTACATCTTGGGTTTGATTTTTTCGTTTTTGACGTTTGTGCGATATGAAGTTACCAAAGTGTGGTTGGTAATTTCCTGTATACTGGTGTTTATTCCCCGTGTTTGGCCGGTAGTTTTGATGATGATTATAATTATTATTATAATTGTTGTTTGTGAAACCACGATTTTGGTAACTATTAGCTGGACTAGTGCATATTATCCTTTGAGTACGTGTAGATGGGTGATTACCTAAAATAATTTAAATTACTTAACATTAATTTCTAATTGAATGAAAATATTTTTCATTGATAGTTACCAGTGTTAATCATTGGATAATTATGTTGATTATTCCAACTATTATGTCTATGATAATGTGGATTTTTACGTCTGGGTTGGTAATTACTATTCTGATCATTGTGGTCGCCAGCATCACTTAATTTTTCTATACTACTCTCAGAGTCCTAATATATAAATTTTATAATAATTATAAATAAAACATAAGAAGAATAAAATAAATTTATATTCAAACTTACAGATTCAGCTGATCCAGAACCAGAAGATACTGTAGAAGCTCTACTACTAGTAGTTGTAGACACACTAACATTGTTACTAATATTATTAGTGGTCAAATAATTATTAATTATCACTCTTTGAGTATTTTGTAAGGCATAAGTATCTCTAACCCACTGCCGGTAAAGTATAACTTTGTCATTAACTCGTACTATTCGTCCAAGTATACTGTAACAAAAAGTAAAATTATTTACATTAAAATAATAACAATTAATTTAAACATGCGAGTCATTTAATAGTTAAAAATAAATGTTTCACTTCATGGTATTTTATAACTTTATGTAACTAATAAAATACATTAAAAACAAACCTAAAACTAGGTGAAACAATTTGAGGGTCGAGGGCAGCTTTTAATGTGGTAAATGCATATTCAAATACACTTTTTACTTGAAGAGCACCATAAGAACCACGACCAATATCGTTTCCAGGGGTTAATGGATCCTCTATACATAAAATACTTGGCCTATGACCATCAGCCATATCTTTTTGGACCTGTAAATAATATTTTAATTAATGCTAATACTATAAGAACTATAGAGCATATTTTATTACTTCATCTTTAGATATGTATTGTCCACCATCTTTCACACGTATAGCTGTATGCATATAGTTAAATTTTTTGCCATAAAGTTCAAAGAACTCTATTAACAATACACCTAGATTTGCAGTAGGGTAATTTAGATCTCCTCTAGGATGTAACTATAACAGAATAAACATAGCGTGATATTAAAAAAAATATATAAATGGAACATTTTATAATTTATAGTACCTGCAAAAAACTGACAACCATAAGGATCAAACTGTAAGAAGATATACCACCATAGAACACTTCATTCATGTCCCTTTGGGCTAAAAATTGTTTTAACACTAATACAAGTTTAGGAAGCATTGGAAAAACATCCATATAGTGTTTTATCATTTCAGCTGATTTAACACCATTATTCATGTTAAAACTAATATCCACTCTAACATCAGTAGCCTTATCTGTCATTTTGACGATTGGAACCTAAGAAAAATACACGATAATATAAATTTAAAACACTATCAACAACAAATATTAGATGATATTCATTCAGTAAAATAACTCACCGATGCTTTGTCAAGAACCTGAATATTTTCATTACAGACACTATTTTTAAGTAGAGCTTGAGCAAGCGAATGCAATGGTAACGTATCCCATTCACCTATTACTACTAGATCCATATCACTAAAGTAAAAACAATAGTAAATTTCAAATACATGAACAGTTTAAATAACGATATTTGATTTGAAAATACAATATCTATAAGAATACTTTACCTAGTGGGCAAATAAAGTCCAGTACGAAAACTACCAAATACTTCAACTTTAGCTTTAGGCCATTCAGCATGTATAACATTAGTAACACGTTCCAGTACATCGAGCCGCATGCTATGCTCTTCTGGTGTGGCTGACATATACGCAAAAAAGTCTTCTATCTCTTTATGGAGGCTAAATCATTAAAATAATGATTAGAATTTTTTTTTTTTTTAAATTTCACTTCAAACATACGTGCAAATTGGTTGGCGGTCATAACTTTTTCCATGTCTCCAAGGACACCCACCAAATTTGCCAATGTAATGTGCTTGCATTTTGTTCATGTCGTATGTACTGGCTATATTTGTGAACAAGCCTTGCTCGTATAGATTACTAGTCTTAATTTCTTGTTCGTCTATAGAAAAATCAAACTTCCAATCTAATGGCAACGTATATTCGTCGTTGTCTTCTTCCTCTTGAACAGTTTCAGTACTATACTTATCGTCGTTACTGTCAGTATCTTCAGAGGAGTCCAAAATTCTGGACCAAAATTCTTGAGCGGGACCTACTTGTTCTGGTTGCAGCCAACCTATCTGAGGATCCATTTAATTCATCACTAATGCTGTATCGCACACTACAAAAAAGTATAGTTTAATATTAGTTTTAGTAATAGAAGTGTATCTACATTAAATGAAGCAACCAAAATTTAATAGAAATAAAAAATTACAAAAGTTAATTTAATAATTTTGTGCATGTTTTAGTAACATAAATGAAATATTTAAAGAAATATTCTGAAAGCCATTTGAAGTTAAAAAAATATATATTTTTTATTATTATTTATTAATGAGAAACTTTAAACAAATAATTAAAATATATTAGCCTAACATAAATAAAGAATTGTACGTTATAAATGTTATGTGTTACTAAAAATTAATTAGATATTAGCTGTTGTTGATAAACATTAATTAAAACTAAGCACTGGATTTTCTTAATTTATCAATCATAACGCATGCATATATTTAGTTATGAAAGAATTTAAGCAAATGAGTACTTCATATGACCCTCACAATTTGTATTAAAGCTGAAATTTGACAAATTTAAATAATGAAGGTATAATAATAAAAAAAAAAAAAAGCTCGTGCTTAATAAGTCTTTTTCATTAAAATTTAAAGATGCAAGTGAAGAAATAATAATAGTTAAAAGATAAAGTGATAGGTAAATAAGTAGAAACTGAAAATATACTTTTACATAAACATGATTCAAATACCTAGAAATATTAACAGCAGGATTCATTGCGCCTGAAGAGACAATTCTTATTTTCTGAATATCAATCACCTTAAACCCAAATGTTCACACTATTAACTATATTTTAAAATAATTTTTATTAAGTAAAATATTTAATGTGGATGTATCTAAATTATCCAGTTATTATATTGTTATTTTTAAATTGTAATGAATTCTTTTCATTAAAACATATGCAACCCCGCCCATTACATATCTTGTTAAATTTAGGTTTTAAAAACTTCTATGAATTAAATAAAAATAAAATTTACCAAAATAGGGAAGGGTTTCTTCCAACAGTTACATATAAGTAATAACAGTATACAACCTATATCTCCTTCACAAAATATATTCTGAAATAAAATATTTTTGAGCTATACACCACCACATAGTTGTGAATAAAGTTTTCAAAATACAACCACCTGCAACAGTTTGCATGTGGATTAAAAATTGTTCTAGACCACAGGGAAAATATTGCACACTGTTTCATGTTAGTCTAGGAAACTTAGCAATTTTTCCAATGAAACATGACTGATATAAAATAATATTATAAGCGATGAATACATCACCAGGATGAGGACTATTGCATCCGATCCTTGGTACCCTGATAATAAGTTTTGGGATAGGGGTGAAAAAACAATTGAAAAATCGACGAGTTAATAATATTAAGTTGTAAGTGCATAGTCAAAATCAGTTGAACTCTGACAAGAAAACCGTCGACAAGGGTGGAGGGGGGTTGGGTGCGAAAGTATTCACGGGGCGGACACGGTTGTCTGCTGACGGGGCGGAGATAATAAAAGCGCGTGTGGTCCATGAGTGTCAGTGGCCACGGCGTAAGGGTGGACGCGAGGGACGTGTGTCCACGCACGGACGGCGGGCCAGTGGCCACCCGAAACGGCCATTTTACAGATAGATATTGTACTTACCAATGGTACGATAAATCCGACGTGAACGTCGACTGGCGTGTACGGTCCGGTCACGACTGTTCCGGGACGACGTGTTTACAACGGTGGTCCCGTGAAACTTAATACGCCATTCGGACGTTTATCATTTTTAAAATGAAAATACGAAACAGCAATAATAACACACATGCGTGTATATGAATATAATGTATTATGTGTACCGTGCATATGTGTGTGTCATTAACGTGTATGGATGTGTGCGTGTGATTTTTTGATTTTCGAAAATCGAAATATTTTAATATCGTGATGCCCGGAAAAATAAATTGATTGCCGTTTTCGGATAGAGCCAAAAAGGAAACACCACTACTATGACCACTACTACTATATATAATAATAATAATAATAATAATTATTATTATTATTATTATTATAGTTTACTACTCTACTATTGTTCGTCTTGGAAACAAAAAAAAAATTATGATAAGACAAGACATCGGCAGCGATTCCGTGTATTTTTTTTTTCGCCAAATGACCAACGACGCGCCGTGAGGTTTAAGCCGAAAATCTATTTCCGTGTTCGGTTTTCGGCTCATAACATATTTTATTATATTGTATTAAATATCCGCGACGTTATTAAAATATCATTATTCGTCATATGAAAGGGAGCGATTTACAGTGTGAGAGAGGTGGAAAAAATTTAAAATAAAAAAACTATAAGCCACTAGCACACTCGTCTGTTTTGCGTGTGTTTTTCATGGTTTTCTCAAACACATTGGCGAATGGCGATAGACTGGTTTCCCACCCATTTTTTCTCTATCGATACTCGATAGTGCGCTCACACGACAGTCCGACTGCGGCGGCGTGCCGGTTGACCTTCCCCTTCTCTGCCCCTCCGGCCATAACTTTATTCGTTGTATAATACCCATAGATAATATTAAATATATAATATACATTATCTACGGACTACGACCGTACCATCGCCGGAACGCCGAAAGTGATTAGTGAATACGAGAAAATTAAGTTCTCCTTCACGACCATAATCTCAATTTCAAATCTCGACACATCGTATACAAAACTGATAGCGCTTGCTCTAATCTGTTCACTTCACACAAAACTGTTCCAAGGGAACGTTTGCAGTTCTATAACGATAACGCTAAGCACCATCTGCACTCTCGCCTACACCGACCACAGCCGAACGAACTTCTCTCTGGAAAATGTCTGGAAAAGTGCTACTTACCGATGATGTGGCCTACAAGGCCCTCGCCGAACACTACGTGTCCGCGGGATCGTCTCTGAACATGAAAAATCTGTTCGCCAGTGACAATGACCGTTTCAACAAGTTTAGGTGAGATACGATTTTACTATATTATTTACAAATTATGGTTAATCCTGTCTGATTTGGCTCGATATGAGTGTGCTGTAAGTAAGCTTTTGCAAAATAATATTAATTTCTAGGCTTTTAAAGGATTTTTACGTGACTGTACTTCAAGTACTTCCGTGGCATCTCTGAAATATTCGGTTGATGAATATTTTTTGATGTTAAGAAATTTAAAATCAAAATAAAACGTATTTTCCAAATAATATTATTACTTATTTACTAGATTAATTGAGAAATTTTATTCGGAATGCTAAGATCTTCCTTAACACCCTTCTAAATTTGCTGTTACGAGACCAGTATACTGAATTTACCAAGTCTTAACTTGTGTATATAAATAGCTACCTACACTCAGTGAAATTATTCATGAGTATCATTTTCATCATTCTTATAATTCTTATTTACATACAAATAATCTCTGGAATATTTTTTAGGTATTCATTTGTTTGGTTTTTTAATTAAGCGTATTTTTAATTTTTATATTAATTATACTTAACTCTATTATATTGAATTAATTATGAACATAATACTTAAAGATAGGTACTATTACTTATTTAATGACTTATGTAAGTATTATCTTATTAGATAGTTTATGATCTATAGTCTGATTTGATTCTAAATACAATTTATAATTATCTTAACTTTCTTATTTATAGTATTTATACCTATTATGTGCATTGTATTACTACTAAGTATTAAGTGTTTGTTTTCCATTTGAAAATGCAGACATAGATATAACATAATATTAAGTATTGACCCTCAAATAAAATAAAATTGAAATTGGTTTATCATTTTTAAACCTGTATATTAAGTATCATGAAAAGTGAATTGTTCATATCAAGGATTATGTAATGAAAGGAACAATATGGATTGTGGTCAATGATCATTTTTTTTCAAGGTTACTTTTATTTTTTTTGATCGTGAAAAATTATGTTTTCCTGGATCTTATAACCTTGCATTCTTATATTAAATATTATGATTTAATAAATTATCAAGCATGTAATATAATTATTTAAATAAAAAATAAAAGTAATTTTTTAAAGTGGTACTTTTGTTTTGAAAACTTATATTTAATTTGAATAAACAAAATCATAATAATCTACAATAATATTTATACTTATTTATAAACTTTACTAATTATCTTATATAATTACTGATATATGTTTTTTTTTTAAATTTTATTTTAGCTTACGATTGACTACACCAAATGATGGCGATGTTTTACTTGATTATTCAAAAAATCGTGTAAATGAAAAAACTTTAGATTTATTGTTTAATTTGGTAAGAAATTATATTTTACTATTATTATTTTTAATATTTACTGACTTTAAAATAAAATATGAATGTCCTTGAAATTATTTTGCTAAAGCCTATTTGTTTATTAAAATATATAAAGAACATTTAAACTTAAAGTATATTATTAATGGCTTAACAAATTTAGTTTTATAGTAGTACATATTATTCTACTGTGTGTTCAAATATTTACTTGGTACAAAGTTATTACTAAAACAAGATAAATTACAGAGTGATAAGTTAAATAAATTGATGTATGAAAAAAGTATTGTTAAAAGTTATGTAATAAATTTTAATTTTAATTGATTTAGGCAAAAGCTCGTAAAGTTGAAGAGGCTAGATCTGCTATGTTTAGTGGTGAGCGAATTAATGGAACAGAAAAACGGCCTGTATTGCATATAGCATTACGTAATCGATCTAATAAGCCAATATTAGTTGATGGTCAAAATGTAATGCTAGAAGTTAACAATGTTTTGGAGCATATGAAAGAATTCACTGAACAAGTAATATTTATACAAAATGTATCTTGAAAATTTAAAAATTTAAAAATATTTTTTGTAAAGATAATATCAAAGAAATGGGTAGGATTCACGGGAAAACCTATTGAGGATGTAGTCAATATTGGTATTGGAGGATCAGATTTGGTAAGTGTTTTTGTAAAAAAATCAAATTTTTATAAAATTAAGCTAAATAGTAAACTAATTCTTCAAGTTTTAAATTCTGAAGAAAAAAATATGTACTAAAGAATAGAGATTTCTCTTTTTGCACTTAATTGTATATACAAAAAGCTGATAATTCAAACTAATTAAATTTAAGAAGCCTGAGATGTATTTGGATTTAATATATTTTATTTTGTGTTTATTAAAGTCATAATATTTTGTTTTTGTTTAATTGTTTTAATTATTACTTATTATTTCATAATTTGCCCAAAGACCAAGAATAATAAGATAATCAAAGTGTTTTTATCTTGTATCACGTGATTTTAACTTAAATTTTCAAGGTTACAGCTTAGTTTGTTAACTATTCAGCATTCATATAATTGATTCATGCTTAAATGTTTTTGTTTAAACTTAGACAAATACTGATATTATCTTATCTTTTTAACAATAATTGGTTATTAAGGCCAATCTATAGTGGAATTGTTTCACCTTTAAATCTATGCAATGTCAATTAATTAATATATTTTAAGATATCTATTAATTAAATAAATGGTGTAAAATTTAAATTATTTATTTATTAAGGATTATATTCAGTTTACATAACTAATATTTTTACTTAAAATACATATCTAATGTTTTTTCCAGGGTCCATTAATGGTAACAGAAGCATTAAAACCTTATGCTATTGGCCCCCGTGTTCATTTTGTATCTAATATTGATGGAACTCATTTAAAAGAAGTATTGAAGAAGGTTAATCCTGAAACAGTGTTGTTTATAATTGCTAGTAAAACATTTACTACTCAAGAAACTATAACAAATGCAACATCTGCTAAGAAATGGTTTTTGGAAACTGCTAAAGATGTAAAATAATAAATACATTTTTATCACTTATAAACTAATTTTAATATCTACCATTTATTATAGGAATGCAGTGTTGCTAAACATTTTGTTGCCCTCTCTACTAATAAAGAGAAGGTGACAGAGTTTGGAATCGATAAATGCAACATGTTTGGTTTTTGGGACTGGGTTGGCGGACGTTACTCACTTTGGTCAGCTATTGGTCTTTCAATATGCTTATCTATCGGTTTTGAAAATTTTGAATCTTTATTAAGTGGTGCACATTTCATGGATCAACATTTTGTTAACACTCCATTGGAGAAAAATGTTAGTTTTTTTTTATTTATATATCACTAGCATTCATTAAACATCAATGGTTTTTTTTTATTTTTAGGCACCTGTTATTTTGGCTTTATTAGGAATCTGGTATCACAACTTCCATGGCGCTGAAACACACGCACTTCTTCCTTATGATCAGTACTTGCATAGATTTGCTGCTTACTTCCAACAAGGCGACATGGAATCTAATGGAAAATCAGTCACTTTAAATGGTACTCCGATTTCATCGTATTCTACTGGGCCCATCGTCTGGGGTGAACCTGGTACAAATGGTCAGCATGCATTTTATCAATTAATTCATCAAGGTACTCGTCTTATACCTGCTGATTTCATTGCTCCTGCTGTTACCCATAGTTGTATTAGTGGAGGAATACACCACCAGGTAGCTTAAATCTATTGAGTTTAAATTTAATTGAAACCAATATTATACTAATTATTTATTTACAGATTTTGATGGCTAATTTTTTGGCTCAAACTGAAGCACTGATGAAAGGTAAGACTCCAGATGAAGCACGTAAAGAGCTTGAAGGATCAAATTTAGACAGTGCCGAACTTGAAAAGCTAGTTGCACACAAAACATTTTCTGGAAATCGTCCAACCAACTCAATTGTATTTAAACAGATTACTCCATTTACATTGGGATTATTGATCGGTATATATAATTTTTTTATACATACCTACTATAAATGTTGAAGATATTTTTAACTTGTTAATAATTAATCAATCATTCATTTAATTTTCTTATTAATATATTTTATCTATATTTTATAGCTTTGTATGAACAAAAAATATTTGTCCAAGGTATTATTTGGGATATCAACTCATTTGACCAATGGGGGTAAGTTATTTCATTAATCATTGCATCATAAAATGTTTTGAGTAATCCATTCATGGTATCTTTTTAGTGTTGAATTGGGAAAACAGTTAGCTAAAAAAATTGAACCTGAACTTCAAACATCAAACATTATTACAAGTCACGACTCGTCTACCAATGGCCTCATCAATTTTATCAAATCCAATTGGTCATAAACCATACAGGATTAATCTCCAGTCTACTATTGTTATTATTTATTGAATCGTTTATTTAGAAGGCTGTAGTATTTATGTGGAAACAAATTATATTTTTATTATTTGTTTAATTGTTGTGTAATAAATTATTAGAATGTGATTTTAAATCACTAATATCAATTTATTGTTTAACTTATTTCTATTGCTATGTCGTAGGCCATATGAATAATTTTTTTTTGCGATAAAACTAGGCTCTTTGCAATGGGATAGCCTGTTTGCAAACTACTTATTATTTTTCAAAATAGCCTGTTTTTCAGGCTCATTGCATACAGATTAACAGTAGTTAGGCCTTTTAAAAATTACAATCATGTTATAGTAATAACTATTTAATTATTTTATTACTAGTTTTATTTTATATTAATAACCATATATAACACGTAAATTGAACTATTACATTGTATTATAGGTACATCATTTTCTTTTTGTCTTCAACTTTGCCAATAATATATTTTGAATGTCTAATAGTCCACAATCTACCTTTGGAATATTGACTAAAGTATAACTACCAACTTCAATTATAATTAATTTCTTATTGCTATTTCTGTATCATTTTTTCTGCAGTCAATATTCCAAAAGTAGATCGTGGACTATAAGACACTCAAAATAAAATATTAGCAAAGTTGAAGACAAAAAGAAAATAATGTACCTAAAATACAATATAATAGTTCAGTTTACGTGTTACATATAGTTAGTAATACAATAGTCAAATGATTATTACTATAAAATTATTGTAGTTCTTAAAAAGCCTAACTGCTGTTAGTCTGTATGCAACGAGTCTAAAAAACAGCAGGTTGTTTGGAAAAATAAAAAGTAGTTTGCAAAAAAACTACTTCATTGCAAAGAACCTAGACTTTTTGCAAAAAAAATTATTATCCATATGATTTATGTCAGTTATATTTAGCTATTATAGTTTAAACATATAAAACGTATTATTTCCAAATCTTAAGATAATTCTTTAATTTACTATTATTTTAGCCAAATAAAATAATTAAAAAGATAATATTTTGTATTAAAAGACTAAAAATAGTCCATATCTTAAGTTTAACCTCTTATTATAAAATCAACAATGTGTTAGAACTTGTTGAGATGGACCGTTTAATTAACATACATTTTATCTACAATATGGCTATTTTCTGGTCGATTTAAAAAAAAACAAAAACATTCAATTTTAAAACAGTTCCTTAATATTAATTCAACCGATTAAAAAGTACAGTATGTAATCAATTGTGACTTGGACAAAACAATTTAAATTGGAGATGTCATTCATCAATAGTATTACAAATAAATAATAACATATTACCAATATATGTATATATTATATAATATTATTAATTATGCATTAAAAACAAACAAATAATCTAGTAATCTAATATCAATGTGATTATAACAGTCTTAATAAAAATAGTTAAGATTCCAAATACTTTGAAAAAGAATTTTTCAATAAAGATTTTTTATCCACTTTACCCAACGCATTCCTGGGCACCTCATCAACAATGTAAATTACAGTTGGTACACTATATGATGGTAATACAGTTTCGGCCCAAATTTTCAAATCTTTCTTAAATTTTTTATGTTCAACATTAATAGCCTGTTCATCAATTGCAATTAAAGCACCTATTCTTTGACCCCACGTACTGTCAGGTAATCCAACCACAGCAATATCTTTAATTACTTTGTTTTGTAACATAATAGTTTCAACAAACAAAGCACTGACTTTATAACCCCCGGTTTTTATTATATCTATTGATGTTCGGCCTAATATTTGAAAACTATCATCAACATATCTAACTGAATCGCCTGAAAAACAAAATAACTTATTACTAGGATAAACAAAACACATTTATAAATAGATTTACCAGTTTTAAACCATCCATCTTCAGTAAACTCTTTTTTTGTTGATTCAGGTTTGCGCCAGTATTCCTTAAACACATTCTTCCCTTTTATTTGCAAATCCCCACTATAACCTTCTTTGCTATCATGCTTTACTGAATTAATAATTTTTATATTATTGTCATATCCTTCAAGCAAAACAGTGTCATCTTTGACGATTCGAACATTTACACCTGGTAAAGGTTGTCCAACAAAACCTATGATAACAAGTAACATAACCAATTTTTTTTTAGAAACATCTTATTCTATCTGTCATAATGCATATTAATATAGTTAAGTGTATAGTTACACCAAATTGTATTGATTTATTATAAGACATCTAAAAGTAATTACTAATTATATTCTATATAATATTATTTATAATCATAAATGTAAGATTAGTCAAAAAAGTAAGAGTACAATATTTATTATAGGCTTAGAATTGTTCATATATTTTTTTAAACATAGAAAGAGTACTAAATGTATTTAACTTGCCTTTGAGCATATTTTAAAAATGTTAGTAAATTATTAAAACAAATATTATCACCCAAGTTATGTTAAAAATATAGATATCTTTTATTATAATTCATAAAAATGTTAACCTGGTTTTCTTTCGCCATTTAAAGGATTAGAAAGAGCCATTCCAATTTCACTCATACCATATCGTTCTAGTAATTTATGACCAGTGATTTGTTCCCAACGATTGAACAGTGTACTGGGTAATGGTGCAGAGCCACTAACCATCAATCTAAAACATAATTTTTTATTTTTATTGTTTTTTTTTCAATAAGTACATTTAAGTAATATTAGTAGTTGCATATTCAACATTTATTTTTATCACATGTTGTGTTTATATTAATAATAGTATTACATTATTATTATTGATTAGTATATGATAAAAGTTAAAAATAAATACAAGTTTGATTACATAATATATACTTGCCTAATTTTTTGAGAACAAACAGCTTTGATATATTCTACCATTCTATCATTTTTCTCAAACATTTTCTCATAGTTTTCAATAAGTTTTACATACATAGTTGGCACACCCATAAACATGTTTACTCTATATCCATAGTATTGTTCTATAGCTAAGAGCCATGTCCAGACATCAGCAGCATTAAACTTTGGTAACATGACACATCTAAAAAAACATTCTCGTATATTAACATTAAAAAGCAGTTTAAGATATCAGCAATAATACCTTGCCCCTGTGTGTAATGGACACATTAGTGCATTCACAATACCGTGAATATGATTTAAAGGTAGAGCATGAAGTATAACATCTTTATTATTCCAATTCCAAGCAGTTTTTAAACAATTTATCTGAGCATTTAAATTATTATGTGTCAACAAAACACCTAAAATGGTACAAATATACAAAGTATCATGTTCAAAATTTTACATTTAATACATAACACAAGCAAAGAGTATTTTAATTTTATGCATTAATATAAGCAATTTAAATTATTAAAAATTACAGGTCTGAGAAGGCTATTATGTTTCATAATACAAATATAATTAAAAGTAAATTGAATGTTTAATTTATAAATCTTATGATCTTAATTCTTATAAATTAAATATTTAGTAAATAGAAAATTTTATTTACAAAAGAACCTTTGATACAGGAATTATATTAATGATATAATATTTAATTAAATTACCTTTAGGAGAACCGGTTGATCCAGATGTGTAAATTATCATAGCATTTGAATCAAAGAACTGCTCATCACTTATATTATTATCAGTATTTAACATTTCTACTTCATTATTTTCTTCAAATGATGTTTTACCAAGTGGTTTAAAATCCAAAGTAATATGGTCTTCAAGTAAAAGATACTTTTGATTAAATTTTTCAGCTAAAGGACGTACAATATTCTCAAACTGAGCAGTTGTTAATATCACTTTAGCATCGCTATCATTTATGAAATATTCTAACATGGAAGCAGGGTGAAGTGGACTTAAAGGAACAACTACAAACAAAAATAAAATTGACATTACATTAAAATCAAATTAAAAAAATAAAATAATGTTATTACCGATTTGTCCACTCATCCATGAAGCCCATTGAGCAACAACATAAGATGCATCATTTGGACACAAGATTGCAACACGTTCTTGGATTTCTCCATGCAAAGATTTTTCTATTATTTTTGACAATGTGACACTGCTGTTGAATATTGAAGAATAAGTGTGTTCTCCAAACTTGTCTACAATTGCAATGTTTTTCGGCCATTGTGATGCCAACCTGTATTGTAGAATTAATCATGAGTATACAAAGAAAACATAAAATAACTCGACTATAACCAATATTAGACTTTAAGTAGAAAAAATATTATAAAATAAAAATATAAATATTAAATAACCTAAATATTGGACGATTCATGCTGGGAACAGGAAAGATTTAAGAAATGTTCGGGAATGACTAACAATTTTTTTTTTTTTTTTTTTAATATTAATTGATCTATTGATAAGATCTTTTTTTTATAATGAATTATTCATTAATCATTGCACTATTATGTTAACTATTTTTTTTAGTTTAATCATTCGATATTTTAATGTATGTACTAGAGTACTGCATGTTTATTATGCAACATGATAATATATCCAATATTTTGATCTTATTATCAAACTGTAAAATTGTCTAAGTTATAATTATAAGCACAAAATATATAAATTAAATTTAACCTATTCTGTGCATTAGATGCAATAATATCATATCTACCTATATATAGGTGTTAGAGAAGTTTCATTCTTGGGTATGTTCTTGAAAGCTTCAGAAGAAAGCTGTCGAATACAACAACTGTAAAAAGGTCTATACAGCAATTTTCTGCACAACACCATTTTCTAAATATGTCAAACTTTGAATTAAATTATTGTTTTATAATTATATATTAACAATAAGTAAATATTTTTTATGACTAT
The DNA here is from genome assembly GCF_002803265.2 of Melanaphis sacchari. NCBI lineage: Eukaryota > Metazoa > Arthropoda > Insecta > Hemiptera > Aphididae > Melanaphis > Melanaphis sacchari. The sequence continues at coordinate 1,392,342 of NW_020270395.1, read as the reverse complement.
TACTTATTAATTTACCAATTGAATGTTGGTTACTGGTTGTTAATTAATATATACTTAAGCACAATATTGGTAGACAAGCATCATACTAAATTACTAAGATAAATTTACCAAAATAATAAAAGATCAACAGTTCAACCCCAGCAGTTCAGCAATTTCAAAAAAAAAAACACTTAACACTCTTAACAGTAACAAGAATCTGAAATTGCGGTGAAGTGAATAGTGATTACTGGTTAAACACTTAACAGTAATAAATGATAATAGGTACCCACTACTGTGATAGAGACCCACAGGCCACAAGGCTTACAAGATTTATAGATAAACCTTGAGAGACCTATAGGAAATCAAGAACTTTCATTGGCTGTATTACGTTTGTATCGTTTGTGATAACATTATAAAACTATCAATATACATTATATTGATTTTCATTATATTCTTTTTCTTTAGGACTAAGGCTAGGATCACACTATGCGTTTTGTCGGTTCCCGATCAACCGGAGCCAAACCGCAACACTCTAAAATAAAATAGGTTTAAATATAAAACGCGTTATCAGGGCCAGACTAGACCGATTTACGGAACCGATTAAAAACCGTCGGGAAGCGACCGCAACGTGTTGCGGCCCAACCGTCCAGTTGCGTTTCGGGATGTAAAGCACAACACATGCAATGCAATTTGTCCGATCACATTTGTGCGGATTATCGGTAACCGAAATTGAAAATTTTATGAATAATTAATAATCATTTTTAAATTTAAATAATTAAAAAACTTAAAATATATTTGTAATATACATATATATATATATATTATATTTTATTTATATTATAGATGTATATTATTATTTATTAGCATAATTATTAGTTACACGTTTTAAATAAAAACAAATAATTCTAATCACACAACCTTTTTATTATTTTTTACTTATAATATTAGATACATTTCATTTAAATAAAAAATCAGTTTAAAATTTAAATTAAAAACGATTTTCGGGCTTTTTAATCTCATTTGTATATATTCGGTTACCGATAAAACGCACAGTATGATCGATCGTCCCGATTGCGGTTAATCGGGATAGTATTTTTCGATTGCCGACAAAACGCATAGTGTGATCCTAGCCTAACTAGTGACTACTAATGACTAATGAGTAACTTATTAAAAATTAAGATACTTATTAAATGAATAGTTTATATTATTATGACATAAATAGTTTATTATTCGGTAAATGCCATATAAAATACTTAAGAGCACTTCATAATTCGCTGTTCATTTGGAACACTTGAACGAACATTCCAATGTAAATAATTGAATTTTCGAGATTACCAAATTCAGCAACCCACGCATTAATATCTTCCATAGATTTTGCATCACATCTCAAATTGTCAACTTTAACAATCTTATGGTTAAATGATGTTGGATTAATCATATTTATTAAATAAATCTAAATAATATTTAAAAAAGAATTAATTTGAAAACATTCAACATTGTATATTGATAATTTTATAATGTTTTTAATTTTTAGCATTTTATAAACCGATCAAATGTATCTCTGGATTCTAGAAATTATTTGAATCTTAAAAGTAGCTGTATGTTTCTCTATATGTAATTTTAATTTTAACTTTAAAAACTATTATAACGTATTATTATTATTTTACATTATTTGAATTTTAAAAATGACTGTATATGACTTATGTATTACTAACCTCTGCCATAGGCGCACATAGGGGGGGGGGGGGGCCTGGGAGTGCTTAGCACCCCCAGTTTCCTGTAAAATTTATTTCAGTATTTTATCAATCATTTGAAAATTATTTCGATTCATTGAGTTGAAATTTTTTTTCCATTACTAATAGACAATATGTAGCCTATGAATTCACGATTAATAATGTATTGATTGTATTATATGAATGCACATTGCACTGTTCCAGTTTTCGTCTAAACGTTGAACATTAATAGCAATCATATAATAAAAATTTGTATTATCTAACAGAAAATTAAATCTTGTTTAAAATTAATTAGTGATTAGATATTATTATTATTATTATATATATAATATAAATACATTTTAATATTAATTATAATAGTAAAAAATTATTAAAATGCAATTTACGATGATATTAGGGGGGTGTGGGGGCAGCCCCCCATGGATCTGTTTACTGTAAATTATTCCAGTACCCCCTAAATTCACACCCAATGTGCGCCTATGACCTCTGCACGGTTCTGATTTGATTTGAGTATCTGAATAATCTTTTCATCTTCATCAGTAAATATTTTTTGTAAGTATTTTTTCTTTAGTATAAGATTATGAAAAAGTATTTAGAAATAATTTGACATGTGGGTTTCATTCAAGTGTTCCAAATATGCAAAAAATTATGTGTTCCTCAGTAGGTATTTACCGAATAATAAATTATTTATATCATAATAATATAAACTATTCATTTAATAGGTATCTTAATTCTTAACTCTTAAGTTCTAAAATTAATTTAAACATTAAAAAAAAAAACCTTGTATACTTAATGACTAATGAGAATTGTATAATGTTATCACACACGTAATACAGTCATTGAGAGCTTTCGATTTACTATGGGTCTTTAGCAATGTATGGTATGCTTTTATGCAAACGATGAGTGGACTCAGCACTAACTCGTTTGGCTTCTGGAGGAGATCAACATGGTTCTTTATTTGGCTAGGTGGGCCAACCACGGTCCCACACAACAGCAGGAGCTATGTGTCCTAGTGGCTCTTGACGTTCAAAATGCCTTCAACTCCACGCCTTGGGAGTATGTGGATAAAGCTCTTCGACGCAAAGGAATTCCTCGCTACCTAGCTAAAATTTTACAGTCGTACATGTAGAAACGTACGTTTACATTAAGAACATCTGATGGGATCAGCACCGACAAACCGGTCAAAGAAGATACCCGCAAGGGTCAATCCTTGGCCCTTGCACGCTGTGGAATGTTTTCTATAACGTTATCCTCAGGATGGATGTACCGGAAGAAGTTCAGCTTGTCGGGTTTGCTGACGATCTAGCTCTACTCGCTGTTGCACAGATATCAAACGCACCTAACCTGTAGTCAATCACACATTGGACGTAATTTATACCTATAGGCAGAGATGGGCAACTCAAAGTAACTAGCGGGCCACTTTTAAGTACTTTAAAATCTAGCGGACCGCAGTGCATAGCAGAAAGCAAAAAAAAAAAAAGTCCTTTAAATATACTAACATTTATTTTTTATCTTTATTTATTTATATTTACAATTATTATTTAATGTAATACTTGAGGATGAGGTTTTTTAATAAACAATTTAGTAAAATCCACTTCTATTTCTGTAGTTGAAACTCTTAGTAAATGTCCCAAAGTTTCATCTGTTAAACGATTTAATAATTTAGTTTCGGTTTAAAACTAGATAAGAATTTATATCCACAATCGAAAAATGTAATAAAATAAAATAAAATACAGATAAGCGCTAAAACTATATGAAGTAATTTGAAAATGTAGCACGGGCCAGATAAAAAGGTACGCGGGCCGCCAGTTGCCCATCCCTGCCTATAGGTTATACAGAGAGCTATCGCATTAAAAATTTAATTTAAACTAATCAAACTTAATCAATTTAAAATTGAGTTGTTTTTGAACCTGATTTATGAATTACTGTTTCAACTGTATTATTACCCCGAGTAGAGGAATTATGTAAAAAACACCAGTCTTAAATATCACATTAAATTTGTATTGTTTATTAAAAATAATAATTATATAAATATGACATTATGTATATACCTATATTATTATTATTTATTTAAGTGTGCAGTGAAATTTTTTAAAATGAACAAGTGTGTCGTTAAGTAAAAAAGGTTGGGATTCCCTGCTATAGTCTATAGATTAAAGAAGTATAGTTAAAATTTAAAATATGCTTGCCATTGCCCATTAATAATATTATCAACACTATCTTCATAAACGTATAAATTACTGTGTTAGAGTGTTATCAGATAACATTTATTATTATTATTTTCACACTTATTATTTGTATTGCTTATATTCAAGCAAAGCAAGATTATTCAAGAATTAAAATTTAAGATATAATAAGTGTATTATGTATTTAGTATTTATTTTAGTATAGTAAACGTTCTTGAATTTGAATTCCAGTGTAATGTTAGATAGTTATAACTTCTAAGTTAAACAAATTCTAATTAATTTGTAATCAGTTTTAATTTTGTAAAAACCGCTATTTTAAAATGCCGGCTCTTCGGAGTGCTGTTTGTGAAACCCTTTTAGGAGAACCTGATCAAGATGCTAACTCTGCTTTGATTGAACTCGACAAAGGCTTACGGTCCAGTCGTGTTGGTGAACAATGTGAGGCAATTGTACGGTTTCCTCGACTAATTGAAAAATATCCTTTTCCGATTCTTATTAATTCGTCATTTTTGAAGCTAGCCGATGTGTTTCGTCTCGGGAATAATTTTCTTCGACTTTGGGTGTTACGAGTATGTCAACAGACGGAAAAACACATTGACAAAATTTTAAATATTGACGAGTTTGTTCGTAGAATTTATAGCGTAATTCACTCCAATGACCCAGTTGCTAGAGGGTTGACCTTACGTACATTGGGCAGTGTTGCTCGTATTATACCAGAAAGAGGACAAGTACACCACAGTATACGTACAAGCTTAGATTCTCATAATGCTGTGGAAGTAGAATCTGCGATTTATGCGGCTGCACAATTTGCAGCCCAATCAAAATCATTTGCTGTAAGTATGTGCAGTAAAATTTCAAATATGATTAGAGGTATTTCAACTGATGTTGTTATGAAACTTGAACTAATTCCTATTTTAAAACATATGCATCATGATACAACCACTGCAACAATGGTCAGAACACTTTGTACTGATTTGCTAGAAAAATATCCAGCTCAGGACTTTGTACTCGTTACATTAAAAACTCTCAATCAATTAGCTTTGTCTATTTTAGTTGATGTACCAAAACAAATAGAATTACTCTTGAAATTTTTGAGCGAAGACAAGCGACCTTTAGTTTGCAAGTGTGCTATATCTGGTCTTTATCAAATTGCTAAAGAAGGCGCACATTTTTGGTCTGAACAAACCATTAACAACTTGGTCGGTTTTTGTGAGAGCTTAAATGTTGACAATAGTTTGAAAGCAGACGCTATAAGTGTATTCATACCATTAACGAAATCTCCAGCTATATGTCAATTTCATTACAGTTCAGACAGTCTACTTATGAAAATGTGCATTGCTGAATCAAGTTCATTGCATCAGTCAGTTGCTGGAAATGCAGTTAAAGTATTGACAAATGTTGCATGTTATTGTTTTGAGGAGGAAATTATGTCAGAAAATGATGCCAATATTTTAAAAGTTTGCATACAAAGCTATCTTTTGTCTGTCCTATCAGCTGGACAACAACAGATTGATGATACCAGAAATGTAAGTAATGAAGAACAATCCCTTATTCAAAGTGTTTTAAAGATGGATAACATTGATGAGCCAATGGATGTAGATGATGTTAATCATGAAAATTTAGATAAAGCATCAAACTATCTTCGTGATGGTTTAAGATCATCTGTTATGTTATGCAAGGCAAATAAAAATCTGATCCCAGATTTTGTTTCACTTGTTGTTAGACCATTGCAACATGATGGATTTGAATTAAATCCATTGATATGTGAAGCTATTGCTGCATTTGGAGGTATACTACCTGGTACTTTACAACCATTTTTATCAGTTTTTATAAAACAATTGACAAATTTAAATAAAAATGAAAATCAAGAGTCTATAACTACTAAGGTTTTGTTATGTACTGTGATTTTTCAAGCCATTGCTGGCTATGATGAACACAATGATGTGAAAAGAGTAATTAATGATGTAATAAAAAATACTGATTTATGGACCAATTATAAAATTGGTCGAGCAGCTGTTAGATATGGTCATTTTAATATAAGTTCTAAAATTTTTGGTAGCTTAAATAATCGTGTTGGTTCAGAACAAATGCATTTTTGGTTAGCTGCATTAGAAACCATTAGTATAGCAGAATCTCAGTTAAAATCTTCAAACCCTTCAAAATTATTGAGTAACTTAGGGCAATCAATATCAACTTATTACAGAGCAATTGCTGCATTAAAAGCTGCATCATTAATGCTTATTTTCCAAACAGAGTATACACGTTTGCGTTGTGAACTATTGCAATGTTTCATGCGTTTATTATCTACGTGCAATAGTTTTTGCACTACACCTCCGCCAGCTATTGCTTCAGCAATTGTTCAAGCTACTAGAGATGAAATGCAAAGTTATGGACATATTACAAATCAATTAAGAAAAAGAGCAAAAGAATTTAAGGGATGCGCAGATTTATATTGGAGATTATACCAATCGGCATTTGATGCTGACCCTAATACATTATATCACTTACAGCTTTTACAGCATTTGTGTTTGTTGATGGCTCATAATATTGAATCAGTAGCAGTTCCAAATAAATGTGAAAGTCCAGTCTTAGATTCTGAGTTGGAAAAAGAAGGCTCTTTAGAAATACAGTTAATTGTCAAATGTAGACAAGAACTCTTAGAAATAATGAGCATGGTAAAAGAAAAAGCAATTACTCATAAACATATACAATCTCTCAAAAAACAAGCTTCTCTTTTGGTAACTACACCCATGTGTTTTCCTCGTTATTTTTTTCAAACTTTACAATCTACAACAATAACATTGGCTGTATCACCTCAGCCTAGAGTTAACGGAGAACCAATTACAGTAAATATGGGAAGTAATTTTGTAGTTAAAGTTGAGGGAGTTGTACAACATGGAACAAAAGCTAAATTTCGCAAAGTTGATGGAATTCAGTTAACAATAACTTCACAATTAGTGACCAGAAATCATGAAACTAGAACAACTGAAGGAAATTTGATGTTAATGCAAACAGTTAAACCACATAAAGACTTCTTTGCTTCAGAATTTTGTCTGAGTTTTAATCAAGGAAGTCAACATCAAGTACATATTGAAGCAGCTCTAATTGATGATACTGCATCTGTTTGGCAAATTGGAGTGCGTAACACATTAACTATAAAATGTCATTAATTTAAAAACAAAATATTTTTTTTATATATTTTTGACTAATTATACACCTTCACCTAGTTTAATAAATTTAATATTTCTAACACATTACAATCTATTTTCTCGTTCTGATTTACTATCTTGAAGCAAAAATGCTGGCCAATATTTAACTTCTCCAGTATTTTCATCTAGATATTTAAGATTTGGATTAGGGTGACTTTTTGACTTGTTACCAAGAGATGTATATCTATAAAATAAAATGTATTTAGTTATATAATTTACATTATAAAATAATTTTTTTAAGTTGCTCACCCTTTATCATACAAGCTACAATATGGTATAGAGAATTGTCTCAAAAATGACCAAATGTTATTATAATTCCAATGCAATAAAGGTTGTACTCGTACTAATACAGGCCAGCCTGGATCAGTTTTCTAAAACAATAACATATATAATTCATAGGATTGTCGAAGTTTTATATTTTAGTGTAACAATAGTAATTAATTACAATAAAATGAAATAGGTACTTTGGTGTCAATATTATTATTTAAAAACCTCAATCTAAATTAGATTTTTTAACTTTATTAATAAAAGAAACATTTTTTTTTTTTTTGTATTATTTATTTTATTTGTATGATATTATTAAGTTATTTAAGTATTCATTATAAAATAGTATTATATACAATATTGTTAAAAATAATTGAGTAAATCAGAAATATAATTAAAATACTACAAAATAAGAATCATTATTAAATACATTTTATTCATAATACCAGATTAAAAAGTGAAAAGCATACCTACTAAAATGTATGCAATATTATACCATTAATTAAAAAATGTTTTACAATTAATAAAAAATATACTCATCTATGACCACAAAAAATACATAAACTAGTATCTAGTAGGTCCTCAAATATCTTACAATACTGATGTTTGAATATGATTCGAATACTATGTGATATTATTCATAAATAATCAAAACTCAATAGTTTCCTATATTTATAAATATTGTTATTCAATTAAATATTTTAAAATTATATTTTATAAAAACACTTCTGATTTCTTAAAATTGCATATATGTATTTTAGTAATAAATAATTATTATAAAAATGTAATATAATTGAATTAGTTAAATATTTTTAAGTAAAGTGTACCATTTTACTCGTGTTTAAATAATAGTATATTATTAAACATAATTTTATTTTACTTGAAAGAACTGCAATTTTGTAGAACCTGTATCAGATTGTCTTGTACCTATGATAGATGCACAAAATTGAGGATTTTCTTTCAAAAATTCTTGAAGACCAGATTTAAGTTCACCTTTGATTATTGTCAAGTCTAAATTAAATCTAAAAATAATGATAAAAACAAAATTAAACTATTTAATAGTAAAAAATAATTTGTTTTTTAAACTAATATATTATATTTTATTGAGCTATTTATTTAATTATTATTGTTATTGAAGGTTGTTATTTAAATTAACCTGTTTATTGTGGATTGTACATAGTCTTCTTCTTCAGAAAATTGGTCTTCTGATTGAAAATAAACAGCTTTGATTCGTTCATTATATTTTAATTCATCGAGCACAGCTTGTAACAAGTATAATAAAACAACACAATCTTTTCCACCATTAAAGCTCAAAAATATGTTTTGCATAGTAAATTTGTCAATACTTTCTTTTATTACCTATAAACATATTTATTTATAATTTATGCTAAATTACATTTTTATAAAAATATAACTATAGATACCTGTATTGCTTCTATAATACACCGGCCTAGAGGTAAATGTGTATGTGTTTGAAATCTCCTAATATCTTCAAAATTTACTGAATTTACTATATAATGTGGATATATAAGTGTATTATCTGGTAATTTACTAACTAAAAATCGTTCAAACTGGTTGATTACACTTTCATTATTACAATAGATTCCGAAAGAATCTGTATAGACAATACAATCAAATGTATCACAGCTATTTGTTTTTAATATTTCATCCTTTATTACTTTTAGAGTTTTAATGATTAAATCTTTACAATGAGAATTAAAATAAATAATTCGTTTAAACACATATTTGAACTCGGGGTCAGGTATATTTTCCATTATTGTCATCTTTTCATAAACATTTTAAATTGATTTTTGAACATTCTTCAACATGCAACAGTTTTTAGTTCTATAAATAAATATAAATATCAATACATTATTTTGTTCAATTAATACTAATAAAAATATTTAGTTATATAATTTAATATCTTATCGTAATTATAGACGTTAAATACTTAGAGTTAAAATTTTTGTTAATAACTTTATTTAACTCAAAAACTGATATTCATGAATTGAATTTTGGGATTTAGTTACTTGTTTTGTTTTATTTTTATTTGACATAAAATGTGGCAGTGCTATGGAAGTATGAAATATAAAATTTAAGTGTTTATTTTTTGATGCTTATTTCTAGTTTTTCTATTTTTTTTTTCTAATGAGAGATGGAAGCTAATTTATTTATTTAGTCATACAAAAATACTCTCAGCACAGATACAAAAGTCTAATAGAAAAAGAGTTTATGGTTTTCGAGATTGCTCTTTTGCCTACTTTTAATATTTTTTAGTGTTTATAGTTAAAATTTGTTATTAATATAAATTATTATAAATGTTATTTATAAATACTCATTTTAATGGTTATAGGTGCTTTAAGTTCTGAATTATTTTTATAAATAATAACTATCAAAAATGATTATAAATAACTAAATAATAAATCAAATTTGTAGTAACACTACTTTTAGAGGACTTATTATAGACAATAATTTCAATATCAACATATAAATAATCATTACCAAACAATTTAATGTATACCAAACTATTTACATAGTAAATATTAAAGAAAAAGCCTGTTTTAGCACAACTGACTTAGAATACAGTAAAAATAAAATAAATTAGGTATTTATAAATAAGTTAAGAAAATACAACAATATTATTATTTAATAAGAAATTATATTTTATTTTTATTAATAGATATAATTAAATATAATAATATTATAGGAATATTACAAATATTATGAATCCTCTTTGTTCTTTTTAACACTATCATCAATTTTAATTTCATTTAATTTTCTTTTTTTAATGCTTTCAGATTTACAAATTATGTCCTTCCTCATTTGAAATGTAATTCGAACCATTTCTTTATTAGGTGCTACATTTCTGACTCTTATAATTTCTTGAATATCATCATTATTGACATTACTAAAGTATTCTTCCATTATTGATTTTAGGCCTTCTTCATAATTTTTATCAGTTTTTACAAACGTATAAACATGTAAAATTGGTAGAGAATTATCAGATATTTCTTCCCATTCAAATAAATTATTAAAATACTTTATAAAGTCAACAGCAATTGCTGGTAAATTCATTGTCACATGTATTTTATTTTCTGAAGTAATTGTCTTTGACCATGAAATGTAATGTGTCTTTAAATCTTCTTGAATAAATTTACTCCCATCTTTATTGATAATTGTTAAAAGTTCATCTTTAATACGATTCTTTTTTTTATTTATTTCTAACCATTTACAGCTATTAGGATTCAAATCATTAGCTAATACTATACATCCCAATTTTGCAGCCGGTACGGAAAATGGTCCTATTCCAGCAAACACATCATATAAAATATCACCTGATTTTAATTTTTGCAAAATACGTTCATGTTCAGTACATAGTCTTGGATTCCAATAAACTTCTGAAAAATCTAGGTCAAATAAGCATTTATTTTCTTTAATTGTAGTTTTTAAATCAGATGAACCATAAATAATTTCATATTCAAAGTTTCTATACACATTATTTATATTGTCAATTTTGTTCACTACACTTTTACACCCCTTTAGTTTATCACTAAGTACTCGACCAATAATATCCTTATAATCCAACAACTCTGGTTTTAAATTCACATGTATAATTGATCCAATTGCTGAATAACTTGATAACATAGATTTTTCAGGCAAGACTGCCTTAAGTATTTCATCATGATTCCAATTATTATAGCCCACCTCAATTTGTACATATTTTAAATTTTTAGTGGAAATAAAGGTTAAGTTTAGATCTTCACACGAAGAAAATTTGGCTGGATCAAGATAAAAAACACATTCAGAATCATTAGAGCCATTACGAATAGGCTTGAAGTTGTTTAGCTTAATAATATATTTTTTTAATACTTTATTAGCACTTTCAACATAATTTTTATTTAATACTATAACAGGTACAGTTACAGGTTTTGTGAATTTATCAATTTTAAAAACTTTCATACCTCGTACTTCATCTGGTGGCAATAATGCGTTCATAATAGTTTTGTTTGATCGAATATATTTGCTTATAAAATGACGTAGTGATTGACGACAAGTTAAATTCATCAAATTTAAATCTACTAACTAAAATAAAATAACACATTAAAAAAAAAAAAAAAATGTATTAAAAATACAAGTGATCTTACCTCATCAAGTAAGCATATCTACAGAATTTAGGATGTATACTATGATATTGAATGTGATGAAGGCAATACAAAAATAAATATTATTGGTTAAATTTGGCAAATAGCAATACAGATTTAGTTAATAATATTAACTATTACGCATGTATAAAAATATTGTTATTTAAAAGTGTTGGTGTTCTACTTCCTCAATTCACATAACTACATAACCACATTTAGCATGCATATTGCATAGAATCAGTTATCAGTGTTAATACTATTTTTGTGATAACTCTTATCGGCGGTCCAGTTTGCAATGTTTGCATACCGCGTAAAGATATTGTTTTCAATTTTGTAGAAGGGAATAGGGATAATTGTGAGACTTTAGATTGTAGGCTACAACATAGGATAATTATTAATGATAATTTAATTACTAATTAGCAATTAGTAATCATTACACGGATTACAACAACGATAGAATAAATTAAACTTGATAAACTTAAATTAACTAAAATATGTGTACCTAAAGAATAATTTATGTTGTATTACTTGCGTATTTCTATTTTCTAGATGTAGTCGGTAATAAATGAAGAAAGTATTAAATTTTTACATTAATGAAACATAGGTGTTAGTGCTTGTGTGAATCATGGTTTTTGTATAGTTAAATCATATTTATAAATGTAATTAATATGTATCTATTTAATTTACTAGGTAATATTTTAGATACCTAATTGTTGGTACTTCGCATATCCAAATTTTAAATTATGATCAAGAAATATTAAAGCTATTTTTGTTGCAATATTAGCTTATCGCTCAATTCTTACCCTCACTTACTAGCTGCTCGTTATTTATAAAACTTTAACAATAGGTAATTAATAATTATTATCAGTTTCATGTAGTATAGATATTAAGGGTCGGGCCACACTTGGTGGTTGAACCGCCCAATTACCGTTCAAATATACGCGGTTATACCAAAATATTGGGTGATTGATAAATTATTATAATTAAAATTTAGTAATCTGAGTGTCTTTAACACGAAAGGTTGGTCAACAGTATAAGTAATATAACATATTAGCTATCTGTACGAAATTAAAATAAACCACGATTAGCTAGTTCGGGTTTTGTGTATAGAAGAAGTACTTGGTGTGTTACAAGATATTGTGCAAAGGCCACAAAGAAAATACTGGGTTCATCCAATAAACGATGATAGGGAAACAAGTGGACGCTTTTTAAAGTTTTATAACGATATAAGATTATATCCGGAAATGTTTTTCACATATTATCGTATATCAATCAAATCATTTTACGAGTTATTTAAAACAGTACCTACGTGACCATATATCAAAGAAATGTACACCTTGGCGGAATCCTTTGAGTGCAGAGCAAAGATTAACCATTACACTCAGGTAAAAACAATTTTAACTTTAAAATTATACCACTCTACCACAATCAGTGAAATTTTGTACTCAAAATTTTGGCATAATTTCCATAATGTTAATCATGACGATATAACCGTATACCTATTGTACCGTTTCCACCACAGCCAAAGTAAAACTACAGTAAAGATTAAACACTAATATACCTAGTAGTGGAACCTCTGAAAGCCGAAAGCACAAATCACTACATTAAACATTTTTAGTAAAGTAGGGTAGTACGTATAAATGAGGAAGATAGAGGGTTTGCCTTTGAGCGACTGACAGCGTAAATTTAGCGATAATGGCAATAACTTCTATGAACTACGGTAATTCACGATTCCGTACAAAATTATTTTGCGATGTAACCAGAAAATATCTCTTTTAAAATAATTGTATTTATTTAAATAATAAATGATAATTATTAACAATTATTTAAATCTAACTATTCTATCATTTGTGTTACAAGTTGGTCTTCGATATCAACGATATCAAGGGGAAAATTGTTATAAAATTTATAACTAGGTATAATAATAGTCTTATAAATTTTATTGTTTTAATTAATTTGTAATTTTAAATATCAAATCATCGTTATTATTATTTTTATTTTTTTTTTTGTATTTAAAAATTATTCTACTCTTATTCACTTTTGTCCCAATAATTACGTAGTTGTTGGCTACTTGTAGTAAACAATATTTTTGAATGTTTTTGAACCCACTCTCTCCGCTCCACGCAAAATAGGTATTGTTTTTGTGTGTAAGTGACTGGGTACACCTATTGCCATTGGTGCGTCCTACGCACATCATTAAAATAAAATGTTTAGGTAGGTAAAACTCTATTCATAACTAATGTATTATAATATATAGTATCAGGGTATCTATATGAATACTTTACTTATGTAGTCTGTAGGTACTCTGTAAGTAGGTTGTAGGTACATGCTAAATTGTTGAAGATGATTTTTAAACTATAGTAAAGTTGTAGGTTGAATAGAAAGGTTTAATTTCCCATACATGTCATAATAAATACAACGTATAGGTACATGAGTACAAAAAATAAAAATAAAAATGAATCTGTGGGATCATATTTTATTATATTATTAATTATTATTAAATAGACAAACAGGTTCGTACACGAAATACGAATTAAGGTAGTATACTATCTTAGTTCATGGATTCGTTTTATCATATTAATTATAAATACAAATATATAATCAATGATATTACTGTGTAACTGATAGTAGAAATCAATAAATATTGTATTCATTACTATTTAACTGTTAGTCTCCTACTTTATATACAAACCATCAGGACGAAAGATCTTTTTATCTAAATTTATATTTATTTTTAAGATAGGTAAGCTTTAATGCCCAAATAATATTTACTTAAAATTATTTAAGTTTATAAATTAATGTTCGCACAATGATGTTTTAATCAAAGTATAGGCGTTTTTGACTTGGGTTTTAGCCATCGGGCCTTAATTTTATTTTAATATATTTACAATTATCTATAACAAAAATAAAATAAGATAGTATATAACTATAAGTATTAAAGAAAAAGAAAAAATGTGTCTGTTAAAGTCTAGAAGTACAATTTTAACTTTTCCTTCCCTAATCGAGCTTTAAATACACCTCTGAATGATTTTTTTCGACAACTAATTAAACAATGTACTCAATATCTTATTATTGGTTTTTATTTTTTAAGAGTAGTTTCTTTTGAAAAAACGATAAATCTATTATAATATATTAATGTAGGTAAGCTATAAGTATACCAATGAATAAATATTTCTTATTTTAATTTCAAATTGAATAGTTTCCCAGAGGTAGCTCCAGAGACTTGGTTATGAGAGGCTAAATCATAAAAAGCATAATAATATCAAATTATACTATATTTTGTATCAATATACAATATACTTCATTGTTAATACTATAGATAATAAGTACATACGACATACCCCTCTATTTACATATTTTTATATGTCTATAATAGTCAATTATATATATAATGTTTTTTTTTTGTGTAATTTTTTTTCTTAAAAATATACAATATTTTAGAAATACAAGCTTGGGGTGACGGTTTTTAGCCTCCTCTTAGAAGCCACCTCTGTAGTTTCCAATTAATTTGATTTATTTAAAAGGAAATTTAAAAGCAAGGATTATGAAAACTTCATATTTCATTAATCATTACCGCACCATCTAAAAAAATCCATCATAATGATAAAATTATAATAACGTATTTAAATTAAAATAATTTAATATATTATTACTACTTTATGTTTAAATTGTTAAATTCAGAAATAAAAACTGTACCTATATAATGTATAGGTTTTAGGTAGGTATTGGCTGGTGGCTATAATTTTTGTAATAATTATTTATCCTTAATATTTGAAAAAAATTGTATTGAATACTTCTACTTAATTTTAATTAGGTACACAACTTTACTTCATTAAAATAATTACGATATTTATTATACAATGTAGTATTACTAGTATTATGCATATTGTATACCATTATAACTACGTATATATAATTTCCTTGTTAAAGTAGATTAATAATGATATATGAATATGTTATTTTAAGTATATGGCTAGCATCAATTAGTATTTAATATTATACTAATTAAATTACATAATTTTTTTGCCTTTTCACTTAGATACCTATTTAGTATCTATACAATATTTGGTTGTATTGGTTAAATAATTTTAATTCTATGGTAAACTATATTATTATTGTTCTTATTTATAACCACAATATTAATAAACAATAAATAAACAAAGTATATAATTTGAAATATATTTTCAACAAATAAAGTATTTTGATGAAGCTGTCACAAAAAGTAAGTTTGTGATATGGAACAGAGAGTTGTTAATACGTAGTACGCAGTTTTACAGGATAATTGATCAATTATATCATGCCAAATATACCACAGACTTATATTATACATTTTATAGCTAAATAAATTTGTACAAATATACTACTAAATAAGTTGATTTTTCGTAATTAAATTTGAAAGCTTTAGGTATATTTAATTATTTTAGTTTATAATAATAATAAGAATTAAAATATTTAGTAGGTACTAGGACACTAGGCACCTACTCATACAATATATATATATATATACTTATGAAACAAAAAAAAAACTACAGTAAATATAAGATATAGTCATATGGATATGGAAATATGATATCTTAAGGTTGATCGAAGCACTCTGTAGATTGTACGCCTCCATAGAATGTTTATTTAATATATATATATAGTCTATATAGTGTACAGACATTCACTTTCGTCGAGGTCTCCAAACAATGTGTATATTATTGTAGTCACAAACATAAAGTAACTATTAACTTTTATATGTTAATTATTTAGTATTAATGAACGGTTCGTTTTTATGATAAAACAAAGATTTAGCCATAATTTAAAAAACACGAAATTTTTTTATGTATAAAGAACGTTTTCAAATTTAAAAAAAAAATTATTTTTTTTTTGTTTGAGGGTGCGAAGAGGGTGTTTTGCTTTATAGTATAATACTAATAACGCTACGAGTAGTACAGTAATATAGTGATATACATTTTTTGTTATGGCAAATTAGTGCAAAACGTAACAATTTTGTATATTATTATACAGTCCGATATCGACAACATAATGTATCATTACACTTTCCAGACGACTGCGGCAGCGCGTTACGTTTTTTCGCAAAAGAACCAGTGAAAAATAATGCGCATGCATAAGTCTGTTGCAATCGCAATACAATACGACTATATACAATTTGTGTACGTTTTTTTACACGAATATTATTATTCAGTAAAATATACTGCAATACATATTATTATTATTATTATAGGCGCGTGGGAGGTCACGAGCTCGGATCTCACTCCATGCCCTTCCTAAACACTCGTCGGTGGTGGAAATCCGCGTCCGTTCGCTTGCTCGACCGAGGCAGCCGCGCTCGAGAAGAATATTTTTTATTACCTATACACGTATAACCACTGTCCGCTGCCGATCGTCTCTTGTCGCGTCCGTTCGATCAGTCAGTCTGAGTCGGTCGCCGAGCGCATTCGGCAATATATCTAGCAAAAATATTACATTACATAATACTAATACGATAATATATCGTTATCGAAATATCATTATTAAAAAAAAAAAAAAAAAACTCTGTACAGGCGCCGGCAGTAGATCAAGTCAATACAAGCGGTCGGCCGTCGTTGGTGGGAATCTCACGCGGACGTCATTGCCATCATACGTGCACATAAATAACCAATTACATACACTGCATCACGGCATCATATACTCAGGTCCGTGTCGCGTATAGTCGTCCCCGCTCGGCGCTGTACTTGATAAAGTCGATATAGTCTTCATATAATATTATAAACGCGGAGACCACGACAGCAGTCAGTCGACGCAGGAGACACGACCGACATGGACAAGCAACAGGAAGCCGCGGTAGCAGCAGCCGGTACACCATCGGAAGACAGCATCAGCATGAAAACGGAATATCCCACGCACGAGGTGTTCGTCTCTGAACCGCCACCGGTGAGTTGTAGTCGATAGTAAACATTGTATATTATATTATATAGTATAATATAGGTATTAAGAAAAATATTTCAAAAATGACCTGGGTGCCTATAGGTTTACGGTATACACAATATATCGTGATAACTATAGTCTATAGTTTTCAGTATACGAGTGTACCTTAAATTAATAATAATGACTACTATTCGACTTACGAGAAGCAATGATATGGTTTGAGGCGTTTGAGGAAAATCGTTGCAGGCGCCCGTCGTGCGGCGGCAATCGCGTCACACTCCACTTCGTGGTTCGCGAGAAAGTCGAAACACCACAACGACCGGAAGCGTATTTTCAATTTTGTTACTTCGAATTTAGATCTTTCCCATTCAGTGGATTGTAGATACAATTAAAACTAACTTGTTGATTTAATCGCGATAGGTAGCTACTGTGGTATATTACACCTATTGGTAGGTACCTAATATGATATTTTTAACGACACAAGTATAGGTATATGCGATATTCAATTTAAAACCCTAACGGATGATTTTAACGGCTGGGTGACGTAGAGTATGGGATTTTTCTCTAGACATCGAATCACGAAAAACAAATTATAAAAAGACGTGTTTTTTTTTTTGTTGTTTGTAAATTATTTAAAAGGACTTGCAAGACCGTTCTGTTAATAAAAAATGCCACAACAGTATAATTAACAATAGTCTTGTATATATATAAATACGTTATACAGTGTAGTATACCTACATATACATAATAAATATATAGATGTAATGTGTACATTAATTGTATACGCGTAGTATATTACTATTTACTTTTATATTCTACGTTCGCGTTTTTAGTTTGGTTTTTTTCACGTGAAACCTGTTGTCTGTGGGACAAACAATAGCCGGTAAAATTAATCGCTTTTACTATAATATATTGTGTACACGAAACGAGAAAGAAAAACTATTTAAGCGTGTACAGAAAACAAGCGCAGTACAATAACGCCGATTGACAAACGTGGTGCATATTATTTTAATATAATACGAGTATGTAATCATAATTGAGATACGATTATACCTACCTATCTACCTATATTATATAAGACACCTTTAGCAGCAGCCTCTCAGTCGTATCAAATTAAAAAAAGGGAATCATCTCTTGAGGGTTCCCGCGGGGTCGGTTCGGTAAAATAACGGCTACTTATCTAGTTCTCACAATAATAATTTATAATTATTTATAGTAAATCGTTGCTCACGGGAATGTGCCCAACCATAGTATTGTTAACACATCGTCGCCTAGTGCGTCAAAGAACAGCGTTCCTATTATAATAATATTATTATTGTCGTCGGGACGACGAATAATAAAAACAATAATAAAAAAAAAAATCTCTGTGCATTAACTTATTAATTATCTTGACTTTTTGTACGGAGGTGATGTGCGTTGCTGTACTACCGCCACCGGAGGGAATATAATATTATGTATTGCTACAATAATACACTAGCTGCATATACTTATATATATAAATGCTTGTACGTATACATGAATATATACAAAATAATACAATCATTATAATAATAAGTAAAAAGATGGTGTGTCGAGGACAACTGGGTATAACGACTGTAAACAATATGTAGTATAATTTATCCTTTCTCTTCGACTCTTGTGTTGAGCGTACAGACGTACATAGTATATGATGTATATATTATTATAAACGTTTTACCTTGAGTCCAATTCTTACAATGCGCACGTTAATGGTCGTGTGAGTGTTTTCGTTTCTATTTTTACAACAAATTACGATTTATAATGTCTTATACGTAAAAAAATCTTTTAAAAAAATCTTTTCATGCTTGATATACTGCAGTTAACTGCGTCCCCAACAAGGCTGTTGTGTTCAGCTATGTATTAGGTATAATATAAGTATAAAATACATAATTTATTCAGTCAATATACAGGCGACGGGATAACAAAATGTTGTTATCTTTATTGCCACTGGTTTTTGGGTTGACGTGAGAGGGCACCAAATTGCCATTAAAAATACCTACCTAGTTACTGCGCATTAAAATCTACAATTCTATCTGACGCATCGCACTTGGATTGCTGAGTTAGTTATATTCTCTGTTGCGTAATTTGGACTGAAGGTACACTCGTTTTCACAGAAAAAAAATTATTATTATTTTATTGTAAGATCTGAGCATGCATACCTGCGTCCTGCACTATGCCAGCAACAGTGCGAAAACATAAATATAGTAACAAAAACTCGAAGTAAAATATGTGAATGTCGTGATGTGCTGCATTAGGGCATTAGCTAAGCGTTTGTTGGTAAACCGGTTGTCGGATAAGGTTTTTCGAGTTTTGGGTAAGAATTAAATTTAACGAATCTTCTAGAATTTGTAAACAGTCTGGAAGATTTCCAGATAATATAGCTATAAATGTATAAGTACCTATGTATGTATATAATTGTATATTATAACTCTTCAAACGTAACGCAAAAGGTATAAAATTTATACACTTAGTAAATATTTACTTCTCATAACAAACTGAATATAATGTTTGCCAACGTATACATACATTATAATACATATATTATAATTAGCCGATTTCGATTATGCATATTTGGTTTATGATTAAATTCTTGATTATGACGCTTAATCTTTGTAATAGTACGAATATTGTGCGATCATTATAATTCATTATATTGTGCACTTTCCAGTATATTTTTAAGTGCACAAATTGCATATACGTGTTAAACTCAGTTTCACTCGGGGTACGATAAATGTATATGTATATTGTACACTCATACGCACGCTTTCTCTCGTGATACGACCCATTAAATGATTTATGAATTTGACGGTTTTTTTACATGAGCTAAATGCCTTTAATGACGAATTTTCGCATTCACTTATAAACACCATCGGATACTTTCCATTTCCATTAATTCACGACGTTTGAATGACATATTCTGAAAAATAACAATCTATCTGAAGTTTGCGCCGATTAACAAAAAAGAAAAAAGACTCATTACTGAAAATTAAGTTGTTATTGGTATGTTCTTGCTAGTGTAATTATATATACCCGTGTAGTTGACGATCATGCCACAGATTAAATAAAACTTTTAGTAAAACTTTTTTTATTTAATCTGTGATCATGCTATCCAATTATTTTTGAATTTTATAATTCGCTAATATTACCTTTTAAATACGACATTCGGCAGATTAAAAAAATCCTGATAACGATTATTAATAGTTAAGTTAAATAATGAATTAAAATTTTTACTTCAACTATATTCTGTTATTGAGAGAAAATCACATTTTGACATCTGGTATATTCGTATAAAAACAATAAGTATGTTAAATTATATAGAAAGTATGTTACACGATTTAAAAAAAAATATTCAAATACACCATATTATTCATATTTTTTTCTTACAAAATTTTAATTTATTATTATTACTATTACGCAACAGATACTTGTGGGTTTCTAAGTGTATAAATTTATGAAATTAGAATATTTTTCTTTTTACGAATAATAACA
Organism: Melanaphis sacchari; assembly: GCF_002803265.2. Taxonomy (NCBI): domain Eukaryota; kingdom Metazoa; phylum Arthropoda; class Insecta; order Hemiptera; family Aphididae; genus Melanaphis; species Melanaphis sacchari. The sequence continues at coordinate 1,371,412 of NW_020270395.1, read as the reverse complement.
GATTTTCTCACACACACACACAATAAAGGAGACAATTATGTAATTTAATTTATAGTAGAAATAGTTGTTGTTGCTTGTTACATTATATGCTCTCTAATGAACAACAATTGTTAAAAAAATCTAATGAAATTCGATAGGCGTGTCATTGATTAATTTAACTGATAAGTGACGAGTACACACCATTTTTCCTAAAGTACTTAGTTATCCTTATTTTACTAATTTAAATATTAATTCAATAATTATCGTAGTTAACTAGTATAAAATATTTGTATTGTTATACAATATACTACATGGTATATTAAATATAAAGAGTAAGGAAATACTGTATGTTTTTTAATATTTCATATAATATGCCTGTAGTATATATATATTTAGTAAGTATACATTTTACCATTTATAAACAAAACATTTTATGTAATTATGCAGATATATTATTATGTAGCATTTAACTTGAAGATTAAAACTGAAATAAAATTTTATGACTAATCGTTTGCAGTAAAAATTTGCGATAATGAACATTATATTATTTTTCATATTAAAATTATAATAACAAAACGATAACAATAAATTGATAATAAATTTTTTTACGTTTTATTTTCTTAATCATAAATTCATTACATATTAAGTATGAGAAATAATATGCGGCTTACCTTATACTAAAAATTCTTTGATAAAATACTAAACAGTTAATTCTTTAATGCTCAGTTTATCACGAATTTCGTCTAAATAAAATAGAATAAAAACCATACACACTACACACATATAGATATACTGTTTAAAGTTTAAATGTATATTACCTGACGCAAGCAATAAAAATTTATTTAATTTTTTTTTTTTGTATAACTTAAATTTTTAATGAATTTTAATCAATATATAAATTATAAATTACAAAATAATAATCAGATAATGATATACGACTGAAATTAAACAAATATAGGTATCTATATATTATTTACTTACCTGTAATATTATACCCAGTGGCTAGTGGCGAAGCTAGCGAGGGGTTTTGGATGTTGTAACCGCTTCCCCCATTGATTTTTATTTCATTATTTTAATATTTTTAATTATTCAGTAAAGTAGCGATCAAAACAAGAAGACCATAGTTAATGTAATGAATTTCAAATACTTTTACATTATAAACAAAATAATTCTAATTAAAATCGCTACTGATTATACCACAATCAAATTTTGATAATTATACTATGGTATGAATATGCTGTAGTACGTCGTATATTTACTTTTTACTACTTATTTTAATAAATATTTTAATGTGCAGTATTAACCCATAATTGTTTTTTTCAATAATGAATGCATTCAATTAAATTATGTTTATAGGCTCCTCGATATTATTGGATATAAATGTGTATATCTACCTACTGGAATCAACAACGTTGTTGAATGTACATAATATATATTAAAGGTACAAAACCTTTTTTTTTTTTGACGTTTCGCTCCGATCGCGCGTTTAATTCGCCAAATTTGGAGCAGAATTAAAAATGCATTAAATTATGGAAAAAAGTGCACCCGTTCAAGTCAATAATAATAATATATTCTGTTTAGGTAGTTGATATTGCATAACGACTTTACTTTGTCTACTACCTATTATACACCGAATATCAAATTACACAACTGTATAAAAATAGGAACATATCACTTACACGCATTGCTTCATCACAATATTTTCATTCTGGTCCGAAACCCCGCCAGGTTCAATGAACCAAACGCTTTCTCCTTGTCGAATGAATAATAATAATAAACACACATAATATATAGGTACATGTATTATGCGTGTATACCTAATACACATTATATTCATCGGCGTACGCGGACAATATGACAAAATGATATAAAACGATTATTGAATAATAAGTGGCGAAAACTGCCTATATAATTGTATAGATATAATAATAATAATATGTAATATGATTTTTTTTTCCTCAATCGAGTAGAAATAAATATAATAGCTAACCACCATATAACAATATGAGGAAAAAAAAACTCCGACCCACAAAACAGTTTTTTTCCTGATTTGTGCCAAATGTTCTGTAACGCAATACTGTCTACCGCCGCCGTACCGTTATAAAATAGTATAGGTAGAGAGGTATCTATATAGGCAAGTACGAGCGTGTAACCTTACAGATGTCGTGAACCGTACCTAATAATAATAATATTGGAACCCGCAACCATATCGAACGTCGCGCGCTTACGACGAAACGATATTACGATAGTTAACCAGCTATTTTATGTGCTTATTTGTGCAGCACTTTGTTCGAGTCAGAATCGGAAACTCTAATTATTTTTGTACATCTCTGCGTAGGTATGCATAATGATGTATAATATGTACACAACGTAGGTAGGTTAATAGGTACGTTTATTTTTTATTGTCGTCAATAATTTGTACATTTTTTTTTGAAATTTATCTGATTAGGCATTCAATTGTACAATACTGCTGCAAGTACCTAACATGCATAACTGTGAATTCCGGTCGACGTCGATCATAATGTAATGTCAACCGCAGCTGCATTGACGACATTAAAATGTTAAATTAAATAATAATAATAATAAACGTACAATATAATAAATAAAGTACTTTTAACTTTTTATCATGATATCATTATAGTTTTGTCATAAATTTGTCCGTGTAAAACCAAAAACAACCCAAGAGTTATTACAAGTACCGAAAATTTAATTTATCGTGAAACGAAATTCATTACCTATTAACGTCGATAATAATAATATGTAATAGGTACTATATAATGGTATAAAACTATGCATACTGTTTGTTTTTTTTTTTTATACCGATTATGTTCAAAACATTTTTATATTTCTATTCATTATATTATTATAATAATAATATCTATATACCAATTAGGTACCTATATGTATACATATATATTTACATACAGCTATACACAAGTCGCGCATATTAAAATATCACTTACTTATATCATACGATTGTATACGCCATTTCCGTGATCTGCTGCAGCAGTGTGGTTGTATTCAACCATAATATATTTAAAACAAATCGTCATCGATCAAACACAAAAATGTTTTGAAACGGATAAATCGAGTGCAAAAACCGAAACATAAGACATTAGTTTTATACGCGTCAGTGTTATAAACGGTTTGATATAGGCAATAATAAACAATAATAAAAGTATATTATTTTGTTTAAAAAATAATTGCTTTGCTCTGTATATTTCTCGATACTTTCTCCGACCGTAGCTGTTTATTGTTATACATTGCTGTCATCCCGACGTGCCAAGAAGCTAACAGATGACCTTTGATCAAACATTACAATATTATATACTTACATTTGCTATTTAATTTTTTTTTTATCAACTCGACACGTTCGGTCATACCACAGTCACACCGGTCATGTGTTATACCACTAACCACTACACGATTAGTTTATAACAATCACTTATATAAAAACATACTATTATGTTATTTTTTATTATTCTGCACACAAATGTAGGCGATGTATTTGCAATATAAATATATATGTGAATCGTGATTATATTTTATCGCTAGAATATATAATAGATTTGATGGAAACGTTTTTTCTTTACTTTATTGTAGTTAAGGATTTGCGTTTGGTGATTTAAATATCATAATTTTTTTTCCCGACAGATAAGGCGAATTCATTGTCCCAATTCTATTCAACTATATATAAACTACCGTGCAATTTGTCTTACCATAAAATAGGAAATCGATAATTTATTCGTCTTGGCATGTTTGTATGTGTATAATTATAACCTACCAACTCGTTGTTATAATTAAACTTTTTATAGACTGATAAATAATTCCTGTTACGCGTCCGTTGTTTTCGCGCACTAAATAGTGATGGCAAATTATACATTTTACTATTACTATAATAAATAATAGATTAATTAATAACTAAGATCGGCTAAGATAATTTGTAATCCTATAGCTTTGCAATATTTTAACTGAACCAAGTTTAAATGTATTTCGTAAAAATTATTTTTCATTACTATTTTTAAATAATAATATGAGATTAAAGTACGCGAGTTTCTAAAATCTTGGTAGAAGTGCTAGTTAACTGAATAATGTATGCTTATTTAAAAGTTGTTATCAAACAATATACATCTAACCCATCTGAGGTAAAAATAGTACTTAATACTTGTTGTAAGTACCTACATTGTTGAATATGAAATCGTAAAATTATTTAATTATCTGTTTCAACATACCAAATGTTTTTACAAAGTTATAAATTTACAATAAATAGAAATAAACAAGAATCAATAAAGATCTACCTTCTAATTTTTTTTTTTGTACGGTATTCTAGGAAGATGTCTTGTGATAGGTGTGATTAAAGGTTTAGATGATTTTCTTCGATTTTCTATGAATAATTTGTTTTGGAGAATTTGAAATTTATCTATTTTAGTTAGGATTTGAGGAAGCGGTAACCCATAAATTATTCTTAAATATCCTAAAGTCTTAATTAAGATTTTACTAATGTGAATTATTTAAGTAAGTTTTTCTAACTAATCTAGGTGTATATTTAATTATTTCACTGAGTTGTTTATCTTAAAATCAATGCATATAGGCATATTAAATATAATAATATCGGTTATTCTAAAAAAATATACGACGTATACTTAAATTATTTTTATGTTTTATCTGCTAAAATATATGACAAAAAAAATTTTAATTTTACTATTTTAATTAGGTATCTAATGCACCTATCTACATTAATTTTCTGCCATATTATTTAAATAACATATAATATATTATAATAATTTGATAAAAGAGAAAAGTAATTAACAACGTATGAACTACAGTATAATTAGTTTGGTGGATATGTACAGAATATAAACATTTTCATTTTCTAATCTCTGACTCTGTACATGGCTTGCGTTATATTATTAGTTATTACGAATATCATCAGACGCAAAGCTTTTCTGTGTTATATACTACAACACAATTTAATAGCTGTATATTATACACAGATAATGATAGAGCATACTGTCATAGGTCATGACAGTGTTTTTAATATTCCATCATGTTAAGAAAGATAGTTTTCTATTTTTACGTTATAATTTTTATGATATTTTGATTTACCTTATATATTATCAACATCATGTTTCTTCATCAGCCACCTATATATAACGCTTTAACGTTTATAACTATAGTTCATAGTAAATCACAAAAGATTGACGAACTGTAGTTGTAGATAACTTGTATACAATTGTATAGTCAAAAGAATAATTAAAAAAATCTTATGATAGAAAGCAGCTTCCTCGTTAAGCTATCGTTTTTTTCTCCTAATTTTTCTGTCGGAATTCAATGGACATGTCTCATTAACTTTAACGTCCATAGACACGCTGGCTATTCATTACCTACGCCGTTATGTGATCAATTTATGTTAATTATTGACACGGAAAACATAATGAATTCGTTCGAATCAACGCACTTTCCTCAATAATAAAATATTAATCACAACACGCTCGACATATATGTATATATGTATATAAATGTATTAGGTACTGGTATTAGCAGTTCGTATACAGATCGAATTTCGAAAAAAAGAAAAGATTTATACTTGTATTATATTATATACGGTAGGTAAATAATATATTATACATACATCCATCATCACCTGAATTTTTTCGCAAGTCATTTTAAAGTGCACCGGATGTCCTGTTTGCGAATGTACGTTTTAAAATGGCGTATATGTATTATATATGTGAACATTGCAGCAATATGTTTCCGACAGGAAATTTATATATTATAAAAATATATAGTCATAACTAGTGGACAATACAAAATAATTTAATAAAAATAACAATACAAAATATTTGTGTGGATAAACGTGGATTAATCCCGTACAGTCACCTAAATTAATATGGGTGGTAACTAAGATCAAAGTATCATTACATAAGAATCCCATTTTAATTAAAAACTTTTGAAAAGTAATTGGGTTTCATTCGCAGCTATAACATAGATTTTGTCGAGTATCCGCGATTGTGGTTATCGTGACAAGATATTTTTTTTTAATTTTCAAAATATATTAAAATATTCAATATCGCGCAATAACTATACATGGACTATAAACCTACGTACCCATCAGTCAAAGATATATTTTGAAAAAGAATCGTTCTTGACAACCGAATATCCTCTGTAAACAGCTTCAGTTATGATTTTTAAATTCAATTCGACCACTATGTTATACGTCCATCGAGCCAGTCCGCAAGAGCGGAAATTGCAAGATATGAGTTCCTGAAAATAATCTGTATTTTTTTCAGTACCTACTGCACTTTGATTTTTCATTTTGATTTTATCCCGTTAGTAACAGCGGTATCGCGCCGTAGAACGTCATCCGTATATAAAATATATAGACACATAATATTGTAGCCTGCAGTAAGTATGCAGCCGTGTCAATGGCGATAATTGTCCGACAGCAGTGACAGCGAGCTGCACTTATTATTATTAATAATAATGATATTATATATATATATATCGTTTTATTTCCTTCTATATAGTTTTTGTTATTTATTATAGATTATATATTATTGGAAGTCCGTGACGGTACAACGGTAATCGAGAAAGTAATAGTTCGATATAAGCAGGCATGCCCCACGTTGCATTCGTAGGAAAACCGCAATTATGACTTTTCTTCGCCGTGGAAACAACGCCCGTAATACATTTTCAATTGCTGCATACTTATATATATATATATATATAAGGTATAGTTGGTAATAGGTATATTGTGGTTCGGTTAAGGTTTCTTATTACTACCGCGGAACAAATAAATGCATTTTGTTCGGAATACCGGGGAACACGAATTATACCTATAAACATTATATATATCTACCTAGGTACCTATAGTTACGCGCGCAACTCAACGACAACTGTTATAACAATGATAAAAAAAAAATTTAAAAAAAAAACATAATAGCATTTAATTGCGGTCAGCGTGGCGACAGTCCAGTTATATGAACGTATAACATATTAACACTACATTGTAGTAAAACAACGAACAGTGAAGCGCGTAGTTTAACTTATTATTACCTATATTATCGTGTTGGAAAATAAATATTGTTATTTAACATACTAACGCATAAATCGATAAAGACTAAAATATATTCCAAAATCGTGTGAAAGTTCTATTTTGTGGGTACTTATCTAAAAATATATTATAAGAATACTCAAACGATTTTATATACAAATCTATAGTATAATTATTTATAGGTACGCATCTGTCTGCCTACAGTTTATACAATATCCGAATGTATACTGCACAGAATAAATTAAAAATATTTTTTAACGTTTAAATACAGCTGCGAGGAGAGCTTAATCGAACTACGAGTTACGAGTCATGAAAACTCGTGATTTATCATCGTCACGAATTATACGCATATAATTTATATTATAAGCCAGTGGTGACTTGGAGGAATCGGAGGAATACATTTAATATGTATACTTACCTACAATAACCATGGATGCTTTTGTACATAATATTTGAAAATCGTGATCAGACATTCAGTCGTTATGAGTTGTGTAGGTATATATCGGATAGTATACAGTACAATGTAAAATAACACAATTATTAATAAATATCTAGCGCTTTAATCTACCTGCTATTTCAACATTTTTAAAATAGAACCATGTAAATCCGTGTGGCGTACATCCTCCTATTGGATTGTTTGGAGATCCTATTGTATTAATAACAATTATGGTAAAATTCGACCGAGTTGTGCGTAGGTACTTACATTTATATTATTATTTATTTTTGTTTGTCGGTGCGTTCTGAAACCTAAAAAATAACAATGATAAAAATAATATACATCTTTCGTCTCCAAATACATTGGTCCCAAAACGTGATTTAAAGGTTATAATATTAAATGATGGGTGTACTTAATCATTATATGCGCTTATGTGCATAGGTATCATTACTTCAAACAGTCCAAATTAGTTTTAAATCATAGAGCTTGAAAATTACTTGCTGGGTGGCAAGGAATCAGAATATCTATAGTAGATACCTAATAAAACAGTTAAAAACGTACCCAAAGTCTGTACCCATCTTAAATGATTTTCGTAGTCAGTGCTTAAGCATATAAAATAATATGTTTAATATGTTGTGAGTCGTTATTTTAACTAAAAAACACTTACGGTGAATCAACTAAAATATTCGTTTATTGTAGGTGTTCGGATCTTTATTCCTACACCAACTGTATGACATTATCCTAATTATTAGGTACTTTTAAAAACACAATTTCTGCTTTTGTACATAGATCAAAAACTTATAGTTTAGTAACATATCCGCAATGTAACACGTACACATTGTTTTCGTTATCTTGTTATGTTTAGTTAAAGAGACTTGGTGCCTCGCTATACATTGAATACCTTTGGTAATACGCTGAATTTATATAGTTATTTATTGAAATTATATTAATTAGTTTAAAAAAAAAAAATTTATAAATTATGGTTACTAGTTGTAATACCTATACTATTATTTTATATTATAATGACGTTTTAATGTACATTTTATAGGCGTACAAACTCAAAACTCGACCGACTGCCGTTCAAATAGCGAGAATAGCAGCATTCACCGTGATCGCGTGCTCGTTCATACTTGGATCATTCATGTTGGCTGCGGCTTGGCTTCAGGCGAACGCATCTTGTTCGCAGTTAATGCACGCCGAAGCACTCTTCAGACAGGTAGATTCAAAATAAATATATTTGCGAGATCCTGAGATAATATAACACCACATATTTTATAGCCAATCTCTCTCTCTTTCTTTAACAGCCCAGAGGCTGATGGACACCATTATTCCTATTTCAATCGCGATTTTCGGCTTTACTTTTTAAATTAATTTATGTTTCACACCCTAATCATACACTGTTTGTCTTATATATTCTAGTGGTGGTCTTTTTTTTCTATTATTTCCTTCTATGTACCTCTTTATCATCTTCCTAGTAGATTGTTATGTCTCAGCATATATTCAATTAGTTTAGCTTTTCTAATCTTCTGGTCTTTTAGGAAGTATCTTCTTTCTCTCATTCCACAAACTTTTTTGTTTTTTTTTTTACGATATATCCTATTTATTTCAAGATAATACTTAAGGAGTGTCTAGTGGTGATTCAAATCTCTGTTTTTTAAATAACTCCCACCCAACTTTATTGTAAATTATTTAGTAGATCATTTTTTTTAAACTGATTTATTTAACTTTAAATTCCAACAAGTAGTTTTTTAGTTATTGAAATGTTTATACGAGGATAAAAGGCCTTACAAAAATATAAAATAAACGGTATTATCGGATCAAGTGTTTATTTAAAAGGGAAGTTGTCAATGAAAAACAGAAGTTTGTATCTCCACAGACATTTCTTAAATAGTATAAAAATTTCAAAAATTTTAAAACATGGTCTTTAAGTATATTAAAAAATTTCAAAAATCATGCACTAAAATGGGAAGAGCATGCTCGGTGAATCGCCCTATATATATACATATAGTTTTTAATTACCAAAAACATCTTTTTATGAATATTTCAATCTGTATATTATATATAATTAATTATTAGTATTTTTTTTGCTCAAGACATTGTTGTTAAGTAATTTTAAATTTAATTATTTATTTTGAAGCATTTAATTCATTGAAATAAGTTTAAAAAAAATTCTGTTGAGACATGACTGTATAAAAATTCAAATATGAATTTAAAGTACTGTTTATTTCACTTTCATAAGTACTGAGAATTATTAGAAATTTCTTTAAAATCATGTCCACTAATCGCATTTACTGTGGATTAATTTATAGTTATGGCATAGAATTGTTATTGTCCGTATCTAAATCAAAATTATTTGTGCTGTTATTCATTACTTTTTATTATATTTATAATTTACATTGTTTATTATACAGTATTATTGTCATCTTAACGAGCGTTTTAATATTTCAATTAAGTGTAGGTACCTCCTATTTGTAAAATTTTTTTTTAATGCATCAACAGTTTATATGTATATATTGTATATATAGAATATACTGTAAAAATTAGTTATTAATTTAAAAAAATCATTTAAATTTACTAAACACAACGTTACAATAATGGATAAGTTTTAAATATTTTATTTTACAATTAAATACTTATATAGTATAGTTATTCTAGTTAGTATTTTATTTTTCTGTGCAAAATTGATTTAAAATATGATGAAAACTTGCATGTGACCACTTAAAAAATAACCTATTATAGGTTGGTTAAATAAAATTTTTTTAAAAAGATTTATAATAATCTGACGTATGAAAAGTGAGAACACTAAAGTGGATATAATATCACTTTCTTTGTATATCTACGTATATACCCATACCTTAAATTTATTATTTTTTGCTGATTTTACGATGACAGTTTTCCAGATTATAGAATTGTTTGGCTTTCACTATAAAATATAATCCACGCACAAACACAGTGAAACGGTTTTCCTTGTTTTATTTATTATTTGTTTTTTCTGTATATCAATTATATATAATATCGTTCAATGGAAATATCTGATACAATTTAAACCGGTCAGATAATTCTTTGTTATGGTATGCAATTTGTTTGTAAATAATAATAATAACAATTGCAAAAAAAAAAAATAGTCGATATATTTTACAAACAAAATAGTATTTCCGCGTTTGAAAATTCATTAAAACGAATTGGTCAAGGATCCGTACACACGCGTTGTTCGCAATACGCACGGCCCAATATGTGGGATATGGGTCAAGCGCGTACAACCTATAGGTACGACACGCGAGTAGGTACAGAGATTATTCAGTGTAACCGACCATTAAGTCCAGGAAACTAGTCGATTATGAAACACTGAAACCGTCATCGTATAGGCAGGCAAGACGTATCTATGATCAATAGAAAAAACGTATTAAATAACACATATATAGGTATTAGGTATTGTTCAATTCGATGACCAACTGGGCATATAGCTTGCGACTATGTTGAATATAATAATACATATTACAATTGTTTAATACATTTACTATATAGATCCACACAATTATTATTTTATAATTTAATGGCAACGCGAACCAAATATTTTTAAATGAATATTATTTTTACTATTATTCTTTCAAATATTCAACCAAATTGTACATAGGCATTAGATAGATACATTTGACAAACAATTTGACGCTGTATCAGTGTATATCTCGATTTAGTGTGGATTAACTCGGTTCATGGAAAAATCGTTATCAACTAAAAATAAGTTCAGCCGAGATGGGCAATTCACCTGTGGTCGATTGAACATAACACAATTGGTACCTATATTTTTAAATGACTAAACTTTCTTATAAGTCTAAAAACGATCTCTAAAACTTTAATCAAATTGTTCAAACAGCTTTTGAATATATATGTATAATCCATTTTGTGTACATTTGAATAAAACAAACAATAAATTAAATATTAATTTTTTTTAATAAAAAAAAACCCTACATCAACACAAAGGTGGATCGGTTAGTATATACACAATGGCACTCATAAATACAATTAATTCAAATAAAAAAATTATTCGATTTTCGTGATCAAAAATGAAATTTATGTACGAGTCATTTTATAACAATTTATATAATTTATAAGGATTGGAGGAGCTTGAAATACATTTCAAGTCTCAAGAAATTCATTTATATCTATTGGTATACCTAACTTTTATTGAAATTGGTCCAATAGTATTTTTAATATTAGCTATTAGTAAAAACTAATTTAAGATTTATATAAATAGATAACTATTTTTTTTTAATACCAATGTAATAACTACGTGTAGGTGGATTCTGTAACCTTTATTATATCCGTGTCCTTAAATAATTTGATAGTAATAATAAAAAAGGGGTTTCTTAACAAAGTGCAATTTGCTGAATTGTAACAATAAGAACAAATAATGACTATTAATTATTATGGTACCTATTATAAAGTGATAGAAATAATATTATAATATTAATTTTATATATTGATTAATATTTTAGTCTGTACGTTAGTATCTGAATATAGAGAATACTCATATAGCTATGTATAGTATATTATATTTTTATACTACCTGCACCCGCGCATAACTATATAACTACTATTTAAAATATGAAAAATAAACTTTATAATATTTATACTTAAAGAGTGAAGAAGCTGTAGACCGTCCACAGTATCAGGCACTGGTTGACCCTTTACAATCAGACGAAACCTCTGATTCGAAGCAAGAGGAGCTTCCTGTGCATCAGCAGTCGACCAGAAACGCCGAGAGTCAGACAACTGGTAATAACGAACAGCAACCGGCTGCACCAGTTCAAATCAAGTTTCCGATGGAATTAGATTTCGACGAAATTGTCGGGGTAAGTATTTGTTTAAAGACAGTATTAGTCTACGTCTACATTGGCGAAATCGAGGGGATGAGCTAAACCCTTTCAAGTTTTTCAAACTCCCCTAAAAACAAATAAAATATTTTTATTAATAAATATAGTTTAATATGTCTATAAAAAGTATCTAGATACCATTTATATTAATATAATATTTTCCTTGTAATGATGATAAATACCTATTTCATATTTGGTTTAAAAATAATTTATTATGCTATGTGGACGGCTGAAACTAACTGCCATTATTTTAAAAATAAATTATAAAAATCAGAAAGCCTGCTTCAGCTGCATAGTCTAATAGAATTCAATAAGTTCTGAGCAAAGATAATTTGAACATAAAATTATATGCAATAACCAGGTATAACGTATATTAAACTATTTGAGCAGTTTATCAACTAGATAATAAATAAAAATTATATGTGTAAACCGGAGTTTGATTTGTATAGGTAACATAAAAGTAATTAAATAACCTACGCTCGCAAACTAGATGAAGTAGTTTTACGAATCATTTACGCCAAAATCAATTTGCCAACAGATTAAATCAGGTCGTAAATATAGATACCTGGTTTTTATAATTTTTATTAAAGATTTTCATAGAGTACTTTTTGTATATAGAATATAGGTATTATTTTAACTACATAAATGATACAATCGGGTAAAAAATAAAAATGAAGTAAATTTTAAACGTTTTGGATCAATAGCTAGTTTAAATTAGACCAGTTGGTGGGATTTCACTCAATGAACGCTGTTCTAAAACGAATTTGTTTTGATAAAGGCTTTACTTGAGAAAAATCAACGTTCACGCATGAATTGTGTGATCGAGAAGAAACGCGCCGAGGAAGTCATGGACCACCAACCGAAAACTTTGCGTTTGCCGTTCGGAGTTAACATTACCACTGATCCTCGTTTTGAACACGTTACGGGTGAACGATTGAGCATCGTTTGCGAGAGTGGACACGATGAGAGGTATGTAAATATGATATATAAGTTTAGATCATTAGATCATTGGAAATTAATACATTTTGTTTCAATATTTGTTATTTACCCACTTATACCTACCATTTAATAGGTAATACCTTAGCTATATTAAGGTACCTAAATAAGTTTATGACTTATAGCTATTCAAATATTTCATTTAATATGAATGAGTATTATTTTAAAATAGGTAATATTAAAAGAGTTATATATATATATAGGTGATAGAAAACAACTAAAAATTATCTTTTTATACGAAAAGCTCGTAACAAAAAAGTAGCCGGCTAATCAATTAAATCTCAATTACAGACGAGCTCCAAGTTCGACGGAACAAATGCAACAGCAACCATCTATAATGATGCCGATGCCAATGGGCAACAATCCGATGACCCATTTACCAAGTATGATGGGACCACCACCGCCACCACCACCACCACCACATCATATGCCACATCCTCACCATCATCAAGGTCCAATTCCGTTAGCCATGATTGCCCGAATCAATGCCGACATCGACAATCAGCTTCAACTGCAAGAGCAACAGCAGATCGAAGAGCACATCATTCCCATCTTCCAACAGCTGTTACCTGAACTGAGACCATCATCCGATAACCACCACGAACAACAACAACACCATAAACAAGAAGCCGAGGACAGAGCTATGCCCAACAAAGTTCTATACCATCCAGCGATGGCTGAAGGAAGAGCCATGTACACCGTTGCTATATCTGACAAGCCAAATGGAGATGGGCCGATGATGCACCACCAGGCTATGCCGTCCGAATCTGTGCGCCAGAATGCACCCATGTTCCAGAGGGTTCCTATCCACGTGCCTGTGTCTATGATGATGCCACCTGGTGCCGGTCAATCGGTTCAACAAGATAATCCAATCGACGAACCCAAACCAGATCTTCGTCCACACTGTAAGTACCTATTGACAACTTGATTTGTACATATTGGGCGGTATAGTGTCTTTATTCATTAAAATGGAAGAGGATATTTTTTTAATTAATGATTACTTACATCAAAATCATTTTAAATGATGTACCAATATCTTTTTTTGAAAAGTAAAAATAATAAACCTGGGTATATTATTAATGATGCCAACATTTTCTGTAATTTAAGTATTGCAATTTCAGATTTTTTTTCTTTTAAATATTTAAATACAATTATTATTAGATCTTATAGGTAATAGACCAACATGTGCCTTTAACATACTATAAACTACATCTATATACATAGTTAACTAGTATAGATAAATAAAATGTTTAGAAGACACTTAGGAATTTAATTTTTATGTAAATAGTTTAAAATTGTTTAGTTTTATTAAATTAAGTTATAAAGATTATACTTTATATTTATTAATCTAATATTTTTCAATTTTAGTTGTTCACCCACGTTCAGTTGAGTCAGTTCATGAGATCAACCAAAATGAAGAGATGGATTCTAGAAAATGATTTTTCAATTTGGCATACATTATATTTTACACTAAAAAAAGAGTAGATCTTTTGTTAATGTCAATAGATTCTTAAAATAAGCCCAAGTTGACATTAGGATTACAAGAATCAAATAACAATTAAGCTTAAAGAATTTTCATGGATATTTAATGTCAAGAAATCAGTGTATTTGGTATACATATAATATATATTTGATCTTTGTTTACAACATATTATTTTTAAGTTTTGTTAATGTTAGTTGTGATAGATTAATAGATTATTATAAAATTTATAGTTTTGCTTTCAAATAAAATCTATATTTAATTTTGTTAAAATATATTTATTTGAATCATTTAGGGCTTACATACCAAAAAGTAGATTGTAGTTAATATAGAATATAGTTATTAAAAATGCTTTAGAGCAAAAAATAAAATGAAAATAATGAAACTAATTTTAAAAAGATCATAAAATTAATTATTAAGACTTGATAAAAAAATTATACAGATTTTGTATAAATAAGGTTGTATAAAAAAAAGTTTTATCTAATAAGTAATAAATCAAAGCTTACATTTAGTTAGTTTTAATAACTAAAACTAATGAAATATTTACAGTATAAACGTTCAATCAAAGTTTATGCTTAAAAATGAAAATAAAAATGTTTAATTATTAAATATTACACTATCTATAATTAAATATACTTCTAATATATGTTTCTAATATTTGTTGACATGGATTTTTTTTATTGTATCGATGATTCTGAAAATAAGATAAAGAAAATACATAAAATAAACATACATTTAAATTTTACTTCATTAAAAAATATGCAGATACCTTTTCAATTATATTATAATTTTAACATATAATTATACTCTCACAGAATGTTAGTAATAACTTATAATCATATAGTAACAATATTAAAATTATACTTCAAAATCTTACCAAAAAATTAACATTCTTCAGTATCACATAATTCTAATAATTTATACAAATATCCAAGTACATATTCATTTTCAGAATTAATTAATTCTTGTGTAGCAGGTTTACTTATAAAATCACTAGCTCTAAACAAAATTAAAATAAATCATTTAAGTAAATTAAAAAAAATAAAAATGTGTATTTCTCTATAGAACTATGAAATATTTATGAACAACCATCATGTATAATACAAATTTCAAACTTAATGCCAAGATCTTATTTGCTATTTAGAATATATAATCATAATATGTTACAATGAATAAGGATAAATCAATATTTTACTTACAATCGTTGTGCATCATATGGGATTAAGGTATCACACATAGATACAAGAATCCAAAAGAATTGTTTAAATGGATATTCACTGTAAGGGTTACTTAATGAATCACTCATTGCATATTGGATACCATGTCGATGAATATTTGTTGATACTAAACGTCTTCCTATTTGATCAATACATTGACATAAGATACGTGTAATTATAGTAGTCACATCAGTCTGAAATTAAAATTTTGAAATATCTTTAATGAATAATATATCAAAATCAAAAAATTAAAATTTCTTAGTAATGAATAAGCAAAAAATTTAACAATTACAATAATTATTATTATCATATTTTGATAAAGAATATATGTTTAAGTTTTTTTATTAATAAATAATGAGACTATAATATAAAATATACTTTTTCATTATCAGCATCAATGTGTACAACAAAAAAAAACATATTAAACAAAATATTGAACATTAAAGTATAATATTAAATACTAATATTACTTATAATAAATATCTTACTTTTTTTTCTTTACAAAATACAATAAATATATTTAAATTAGCACATTTTTTCTTATTTATAAACTTATATAATATTTTTATAATTTAATGAAATGCAAAAAAACAAAAATCATGCAATTTTTGGCATGATAGAAAAATTTGCCATTCCTAACATATGTTAATCACAAGGTAAGTATAAATTTAAATACAGATTGTATAACATTTTGTGTAATGGTTAATTCGAAAAAATCTGTATACGAAGTTATTAATTAGTAAAAGAGATAGGAAAGATTTATCTTTTTAGATTAAATATATATTATACATTATTTTATTTTACGATTTATACAAAATATGATAATATAATGCAAGAAAACATATAATTCAAATATTATTAATAAAACCACTTACTAAATCTTTTAGTGTATAATTTTTAAAGTCTGATTTTTGAGAAATAATATTTTCATACATGTACACCAAATATAAATTAATTACATCGCTAAGTTGATCTCCCGTTTCTTTTTTGCAAAAGTAATTAAAAACTGGTTCAAGTACATGCTCAATTAATTCCTTAAAAATACATTATGTTCCAGAAAGCTTGATTAATTTAGATTATAATATTACACAGTAAATACCTTTTTTACAAATTGTAATAACGTAATTAAATGATTCATTTCAATTAGACCATCCTGTATAAGTTGTACAAATACTTCAACAAGTCTTAAAGTATTTAAATCATCATTGTATTCTAAAATAAATTTTAAAACAATCATTCAATAAATTTAATAATGTATTTATTCATATTAAGTAATACATACCACAGTTATTGCATAAAGAAAAAATAAACTCATTTAATTTTATATTTTGATCATCATCAAGTATATAATTTGTTTTATCTATGTTAAATCTAATTCGTAATAAATCATTAACAATTAAAAATGCCTGAAAGTAATGAAAAAATTTAATTCAGTAATGAAGATAACTGACTAAAAGCTATGTTAATATAAAATAAATGTATAAATAAAAAAATATCTTACAGTCTCACAGATGTTTAATACTTGAAGCTCATATTTACTTGATGTAATTAACATGGCATTTAGAAAAGTAATATATGTATTGTCCACAATACTTTCAGACTGTTCAATACAAAAATTATTTTGAAATTGTTTTGGTACTTTTAATATTGTTTTTCTGAATACTTCCATGAAAGCACTTAAAGCAAATTCCTAAAAATAATTTATATAATTTTAAAATAGAAATCATGTGTATTTATTTTAAATATCTTACAGAAACAATTAAATTGGTTGGCGAGTTATTGTTTAGGTTGGTTACATAATAAGATAAATATTTTAACGGTTTTAAGTCTTCAGGTATAAGGTTATATTTTGCTAGAGACCATATTTTAATTAACGAATTTTTTTGACTCTGTAAGTTTAATGTCTGAAAAAACAAATACAGTTATTTTATATAATTTAAAATATACTAATTGACCATGGATTTAATTTTTATTGTAGAAGCTTTAAAATGTTTTATTTTATAAATTTACTCTGTCTAAGTTACAAAGAGAACCCATTGGTGATAAATTTTTTTTGTTCATTACCTTCTCAAATTCAAACATTTGTACATAAATATAATTAAGCTACCAGTATGCAGGCTAATTACAGATTAATTTCTTAACTTGAATAAAGCATAATATATACATAGGTATTTACAAAAAAAAAAAATATAAATAAATTGTATTTAAAATTTTTTAAAATATTACATTTTTTGTAGGATTTTCAATTGCAGCTTTTAAAATATTAATATTCACTTCTGCTATATCTTTAATAAATTTCAAACACAAACTTTGATCGGAACCTTCAAGATTTGATGTCATAATATGAATACATTTTGAAATCATCTCTAAAATAGTAGGAATATTCCAAGTGTGATAAAATAAAGATCCTTGATCTAATATTTCAGATATTATCTATATTAAAATTTAAAATAAAGAAAATATTATTGTTTATATATAGTTACCAAGTTAATAAATAAGTAGTTAAAATAAATATATTTCAAAATATAACAAATACCTTACTATTTTGGAGTAATTTAAAATCAATAAACTGAAGTAAAATCCATAATGAAAACGCATGTGTAGGTACATTACATTCTTTAAATTGATTTAGTAAATGCACCACCATATAAGTAGTATATTCTATCTTTTTAATTGTATTAATATGTAACTGAATAATCTAAAATTAAGTTATACACATGTGTTATATAATGTCATGAATACATAATTTATATACTTTTAAATTAGATAATTATATATAAATTATATTGGACATAAATTATTGTTGGATTAAACAAAAATTATACCTTATATATATAAAACAAAAAATTTTGAAACCATAGAATTCACATATAGCCAATATCCAAAGTGTTGGGAAAAATTTTAAAAATATTATAGTTTTTATTATTAAATAAATAGTTTAAGTCAAATTTAAGTTATTTCTGCAGTTTAATTTATGAAACAGAAATAATAATATTGATAGATATCAATAATACTATCCAAATCAAATAACAGCTTACTTAACATACATTGTAAAGTATAATGAATATATTCTAATTTTTAATTTATTTTATTCTCATAAAAATCTATTTTAATATAATTTTTAATTTATTCATTACATAGTATAAAGTTAAATATTAACAATTAAGTAAATGTTTAAATGTACATGTTTTTTTGTTTATTATTAAAACACTTTTTATAATGCTATCTACTTTTTTATAGTAGGTATCAATTATTCAATTATCACAAAAAAAAAAAAAAAAACAAAAACAATAAAAACAGTGCTATAATATATATATATAACCATTTTTGTAACTAGATAAAAGTTAGGGTTAGGTAATGATTATGAAACATGTTTAAAAATAAAACAAAATTTAAAGATGCATTTTCTTAAAATATCATTAAATATTATCTATAGTTATTACTTAATATATTTTATATAAATGGAAAATTAAACATCAGTACTTACATCGTTTTGATCTCCCGTAAAAGCAATTTTATGTTCTGGTTTAACACCAGTAATTAACCATTTAACAACATACATAAATAAAATTAAAAAATTGTGTTTTTTTGTATCTTCAAGATTGTTTAAAGTTAATAATTGAGATATTAATTTGAAGTCAGTCAGTATAGGGCATAAATCATAAATAGCATTAACAAAAAAGGAGGTTGCAATCAATTTAATCTGTGATGGAACACCTTCTAAAATAACTATTAGAACTTTCAATTGTTCAAATACATTTGGTTGAGAATTAACCATTTGATTCATAAAATGTTTTGCTGCAACTCGGGCAATCTTAGATTTTTCAGAAAAAATTAATTCTAATGCTATTGACTCAACCTTATTCATGTGATCTTCTTCATTATTTTCTTCATCTATACTAAAATTTGTAAAAGAAAATATAAATAAACATTTTAAATATTATTTTATTTTAAGAATAAAAACCTTGGCAAAATGGAATATAAATTTAATGCTGAAATTACCACTTCATCATTAGTTGATAAAAGTAGATTAGCTAGAACAGAAACTATTTTGTTTATCAACATCTTCACTTTTGGAATATTACTGTGCATACTTAATATGTC
This sequence comes from Melanaphis sacchari, assembly GCF_002803265.2. Classification (NCBI taxonomy): domain Eukaryota; kingdom Metazoa; phylum Arthropoda; class Insecta; order Hemiptera; family Aphididae; genus Melanaphis; species Melanaphis sacchari. The sequence goes on along the minus strand of NW_020270395.1, from coordinate 1,351,272 downwards.
ATTAGAAATCTAAAAATAATTGAGAAATATTACTACAAATTTAGGAATTGATAATAAACAGCGATTTATTGCTTTGTTGATAGGTAACTATATTTGACGTTAACAGTACTTTGATGCAACATATTAAGATCTTCCTTTACCTCCAACACAAACTTTCAGTCAATTAAAAGGTTCAAAAATAAAAATTTTAATTTAGAATAGTCAGAAATTTTTTAACTATTATAATACTAATATTAATTACTCAAATAATTAAAATACATTAATAAAAATTTTCAACTCGCAGATAAAAGAAAATATATTTACTTTAAGAGCTATAGTTTGTATACTTGTGCTTTGATCTCCTAATGCCCAATAAATATACATCCAAAATTCATTAATAAAGCTAATAGAATCAATATTAATCCAACATGTTAGTTCTAATAACACTTTTTCTCGTACAAAACAAATAGTATCTCTGAAAAATAAAAATAAAATTAATGTTACACAATAAATGGATAATTATTTTATACATGTAAAAGTAAGTTTATAAATACAAAATTCTGTATACTGATTGTAGTTAACTTACTTCCATCGTTTTGTTAAAAATTCTGTTAATAATATATCGAGATCATTTTTTACAAGTTCAATATTATTGGACTGTATAAAACCAGTAACTATTTTTAAACCTAAATAAAAAAATATTTAAATAAAATTAAAAATATATTTATTAACATATTTGGGTTTACCAAAACTTGTAGCTAGAAGTCTAGGTCCAACAAAATTAGATTGTGATATTCTAGTAAGAATGTCTCTCAGAAATATAAAATAACTTTTATTTGTATCATTTTCAAGAAATAAATTACTATGAAAATGAAAAATTTCAGTAAAAAGTTCTAATGATTTTTGCACATCTACTGATTTTTTAACCTTTTCAGGAGAAATCAATGAACCGGTCTTTGCCTAAAAAATTTAATCAGCATAGTGTAAAATTATACTTATACCTACTTAGAAATTAATAAATAATAATGATAAACAATAGTTATTAACTATAAATATCATACCAATGTTTCAAAACATTTATTAATTCTTGCAAAGATTAGAACAGAATTAAAGTTAATGAATGCATCTTCACAAACATCAATATCAAAACAATTAATTATGACAGCAAATAACTTAATTGTACCATTCTTAGGATTTTCTTTAAATTTGTTCATCCAAATATTCACTATTTCCTTAAAAATAAAAAATAAAGGAAATGCATAACACATTGATTTAATAACATAATATGTTTAATTACATGATTGGGTTATATAATATAAAATAGATATAATGCAAATTATTTCTTAACATCTTTAAAAAAAACTTACTTCTATTTCTGTAGTACTGGTAATGGTAGGATCTATTATTGTAAAAAAACTTTTTTCGATTGAACCTCTTGTTGTTATCGATGAGACTGAAAACCAAATATACTTTTATTATTTAATTACATAATATATAAATAATTAGGATTGAAAATATTTAAGTAGCCAGTGCACATAAGTTAACTTATTGAGGTTAATGTTATGAAATCATATTCTGTAAAACTATAGTACATTACTACAATATATTTTAATATCAATAAGAAGATTTGTTTTTGAAAAACAATATTAATAAATTTATTCTTTACTTATTGATTATTTTAAGAATGAGAATTATTTTTGCACTTAATAAATAATAAAAAATGCATATAGTTAAATGAAAACTAAAATAGATATAATAAACTGGAGATATAAACTCACAACTAGAAGACAATATCAAATTAGACGAAGGCAAAACACTGCTATCACTCGAAAAGCAATGAGATTCATCACGTTCAGAACCCATTGCAATTATTAGATTCAATGAATCTTATAGAATACCTACTAAATACTTAATTTTTTTTTTTGCATAAATTATTAATGAAATACATAAAATTATTTACAAAGTTGTCACTAAACGATTGAAAGGTTGCTCTATAAATCTATACTCTATAGTAAATACCATTTTAATTTCGTACTACATTTTAAAAATTGTGACACGATTCACTAATATAGAAAAGATAATAAAATGCAAATCGAGTTAAAGAAGTTCAATGACAGTTAGAAATTCACATTTCACAAAAGTAATAACTCTTGTTGCGAAGACCGGAAGACTAAAAGTAGAGTGTAGTGTAGACTATGAACTGTGAAGACATATTAGTATATTACAATTTATAAACATATACTACGACTACCTACTACATACCTATATTAGTAAACAGACGGTATGCAAGTTACCAACTGTTTATGGTCAGATTCAACGCACAGACGCTCAGTACCGACAGTACCACCACCACAGTTTAAAATTAAAAGTATTTATATTATTGAAGGTATTCCACAATCTACATTTCTACAATACTCAAAATTTCAGAAATTCAGAAAAGTTTGTTTCGATATGAGAGTATGAGACTCCTATTGGCTACTTTATCGTGTATCAATTATATAACATCTCAATTAAAGTCAATACTTAAAGCTATACTACTTAAGTATAGTTAAGTAAATTGCTTGTTTCCATTTAGATTAGGTATACAAAAATACTTTTAAATTTCAACCACAGTAAATACTAAGTAGGAGGTACCAACAAGGTATACAATTAGTAGAAAACATATTATACATAGGCGGTAGTGTACTAAGGTATTAAGTTGTATCTTCAACGACTGCATTTTTCAGTTATTACTAAAAAAAGTAAAAATACATAAACTTCAAACATTCTGCTGCAGCTTTGCAGTGCTGTTTCTGTACATACAATTTATAGAAGTCAAAAGATATTTATTCTTAAATAATAATTAACCGTAGTCTATCCACAAACTTTAAAAATAAAACACTATGCTACGAACGACGGACACAAAATATCCTTTTTTTATAATATACATTATGCAATATATTCATTATTCATTGTCTGCGAGACTAAGAACTATGAAGCTAATAGACGGCAGGGATCTCAATTTAGATATCTTAAAACTTTACATGGCAAAAACGACATAATACTATTTAAAACTATTAATTCATCCATGAAAAAGAGTATTGTTAGTATATTTTTTATTGATCTCTTAAATTTTTTACTTCGGCAATGGCATCCATTTATATTATATTATTTTCAAATTTATTTAATAAGGAACAGATATCGCCCTCGTGACTGTGTAAACTAGCAGCTGAAAAACGTCAGAAAGAGGTTATCAATGTGCTGTCAATAATAAATAATAATCGGGCAAAAATATACCGATTCGTTATTCATGAGTTCTTGATAATTGATTTAATAGGTAAGTTGAAATGATTCGTGAGGGGTTAATCAAGACAACACAGTCATTGATTCCATCTTCTCACGGACATTGATTTAATATTATTAAGTTTTGTTTTTAAAATAAGACGATTATACCCTACTAAAAGGCCAATAGTAACGCCGTATTCAATCCTAATCGGGAAATGGTTTGTGATTTTAACGGGTATAACTTCGCCTTGATGCCAATCGGGAAAACGGAATTATCTACCGGATTGTTGGTCATCTGCTTGAACACTATAGCTATACTGAAACATATCTAAAAAACTTTTTAAATAATAGGGGTACTCTGACTAGAATTTTTATAGCTCGGAACTTGTATAGTATTATGAAACTAAATACGGCAGATCTGATACGATAGTGGCTTATTTTTCGTGTATTTTGACCGGAACAGATTAGTCGCCTAGTCTCAATACAAACTGCATTGAAATATTTATAGATTATATTATATAGGCTATTTTATAATTGTAAACTATAAAATTGTAATATATAAAACAAGAAATTTTTACTTATTTAAATATAGTATAATGCATGTTTATAACATTATAACAAAAAATCTAACTCCTAAAAAAGAATCTTTTAATGATATCATTAACTGGTGTACTAATTTCTTTGTATCTAAATATGTAAAAATTAATTACAATGCACATATGTTATACAGCCCGTGGGGGAGCAATGCCCATGTCACCTTCTTTACAGGTATGCTGCTGGTATGACGATCAAAACAATATTGTGGGCCTAAAAACACTTAGCTGCGTTTTTAGGTATACATGGGTTACGGTGTGAAACTTTGCATTTAACAAAAAATACTTATAAAAGTATATTTAAAAATTCCAAAAATTAAAATTTGAATAAATTTATTATTTGAGTAAAAAACAGGGTGCGAATCATCCTATATAATATATCAGTTCTTCCATAAATTTACGAAAATAACTACTAGGTAGTCTACGATACGAAATGTGACAAATAGTTTGGATATGATTATATTTATGTGTTCTATGTATTATTAAATACAGAATTTCATGAAATTCTGGTAAATTATATTTTTCCACTTTTGTAGTGTTGTTTGTTAATTACATGTAATTGTTAAGAGGTATATTTATCTACAAATGGTACAAATGGTGAGTATAGGTACATACTCTGATAGGACACGATTTTTATACGGCGCATCATATACAACTATTTTATCACTCCAGTGTTGTATTAACAAACATTAAATATATTTCAATATTCTGTTTAGAGTAACAAAATAGTATTATTAGTTACGTAGGTATGAACAGTTTATATTATTGTGAATTGTGATCATAAAAATTTAGTTAAATTATACAATCTATATAAAAATTATTATTACAGAAATCATATGAGATATAATTTTATAATTAGTACTTATAAAATTGATATACTTTAAGCTTATTTAATTTTTAGTTATTCCGTTTAAAGTTTAAAGCGTTCTAAAAGATTTTTGGGTCTAAGTATGAGTCTAACTGGTCGACAAATTTATTTTTAGAATCTAACCCAAGCGGTGAATATATTGAGATTAAAATAATAGGTTTTTTTTTGTGATTATCATCACATTTTGGAACAGTAAAAATGCTTCAATAGCATTCACTTCGGGAGTGGTTTCTAATAAAAAATCGGAGAAAAATAATATGGACAAACATGTATTTTTTAATAAAACTAGTTTTTGATAAAATTGAATTTGTTTTTGTTGTTATTAATAAACGAATAAGATATGATGACTTGTGGAGAAAGACATTTTTTATCAAGTGTTAATATGAGCATTTTTTAGACATGAATAAATGTTATAAATTTCAAAATATTTTAGCTCTTTTTATGTTACTTATAGATATTTTAAGTTAGTTAAAAAAATATTAACCATAAAAACTTGAAACATTTCTCTATAAATTAAATTATAATTTTCTATTCTCGATAAAAATATCATTATATTTAAACTAATAATGCAATCTATTTGTGTGTATAGTCATAACATTTTTTTTTTTTTTTTAGTCAAAAGATCATAACTACTATTATCACTTGTACTTATTGTAAAAATATTTCACAGATTGTACAAAAAAAAAAAAAATAAAAATAAAATAAAAAGATGTTGATAATAATTTTTAAATTGGTTAAAAAAATTTAATACCAGGCTCTTTTTAACTTACAAGTTATATTATTTAGCAATTTATAAGGATTGAAAAGATATTATAGTACAATTTTTTTATCAAGCGTTTGAAGATCAAATTTTTACAAAATTGGATATTTCAACAAAATATAGTGATTTCAATTATTTTGTTGTAAATTAAAATTTCAAAAATATTAATCATAATATGACTTGAAACTATTTTTCTATTCACGTAAATTATTATTTATTAGGCTATATTATAGTTATCAATATGATGTACAATGTTAATATTATTCATTAACACGTAATTTTAAATGATATTAAATAAAATTAAAATGTAAATGATTGTGAAAATGTTGTCTGGCGTTGTGACCTATAATATTTGCTTAACATTAAACGTAGTATACATATAATCTACTTAATTCATATAAAGTGGCTACTTTAAACAATTCTTTCACATCTGTAAATTCATTAACCAAACATTCTTATTGTAAATGGTCTACTTCTTAATTAAAAATGTGAGAGAGTAGATAACCGTTCTGCTGTTCATTAGTAGGTGTCGAGTGAACTACGATAATTGAGAAAGTCATGTAATGTATCTATTAGTTAATTTGAATTTAATGATAAATCTTTGTACACGAAAGCAAATTTTGAGCGTAAAAGGACTGTCAGTTTATATTTCTAAAAAGTAATTTATTTTAATATCAGTTATATGGTATATTGATTTTTTTTTTTGCCAAAAATATTGCATTTGAAAGTCTTTGAAAATAATATTTTTGAAATACTACATAATAACTAAAATTGTTATTCTTTATTTAAATATTTAATTTTTTCAATGCAAAAAACATTTTTATCGACATCAAAAAATAAAAATTTACATCATAAAAATTTAATGCATTCTTCACTCCACTTAGTATCTAAAAAATATAAATTATAAATTGATTATTTTGAAAAAAATTATTTTTATAAAAAAATAGTTACATAATCACCCGCAAAATATTTTTATTCATTAGTTTTTTAAATTATTGTAATCTAATAATGTTAACTGTTTATACATTATTATTATTATTATTTGTTATACATAATTGTATAAACTATTGTAATAATAATTTTAAGAATTTCTTCTTTGTAATAAGACAATCTAACAATGTACCAACTGTTTGATGTACAGACAGGCACATACATGTATATTTGTATTATACTATTATGAGAATTATAATTGCATAATAAATAAAGTCCTTATAGATGACACAAATTTCGCTCTAGATCATACGCATAATACATGGTAAGTAGTTATTAGATTGTTAGGGAGTAGTGTAGTTAATAGATCCAACGAGTATCACGCTATGCTAGTTATGAACAGTCGAATTGTAGACACCTTCACTAGCGGTGTAGTGTTTACGCGGGACGGTCTTCATAATATATTGCTCACGTAAAAGATTTTTTTATGATTTTCGTATTTCGTATTTTTCATTGTTTATTTTATTCCGCTTAGTTTATTTATAATAATTTAATTTTAAATGTAAATTCTGATCAGACTTCACCATGACTTGTTCGGACAAGGGGTATACTAGGATTAATATCCTTTCTACGTGCAGTAGATCGGTAGAAACTGCTAAACACAAACGAATTTTTATTTCCAAAAGGTAATACGATTTTTATTATTTAATTTAATAATACTTCTAAACAGTCACTAGAACTTTTTTAATTATATGTTATTAGCAAGTGTAAACATACACTTATAAAAATTAATTATGCTTCCTAATAAAAAGGAAAAATATATTTAAATTATATCATTAGTATTTAGTACCATTTTAATTTAATATATATTTATTTTTTTACAATATAAAAGTTTTTTTAAATAATAAATGTTTAAAATTATTTTAAAAGGAAATAAAAATATTTTTTAAAAAGAATAGCACCTCTTGATTTAATTCATAATGTAAATATAATATTAGAATTTTGAAAATATTAAAATTAGGAATTAATTTACTGTTATTTTGTAACATTTAAGTAATAACAATAGAACATGCAACTTTAAGATCTAATCCAATTGTTGATTTTCAACAACTCATGAACTATGGTTAAGTATATAAGAGTACCAGTATAATAGACAATTCATATTTATAATGAGTATGTTCTATATCAGTGTTCAATTTTTTAATTTTTCAAGATTTCTTTGATTTATATTCCATTTCAGGTCATAGTTTAATACGGACTTTACGATTAACGATTAATTATAATTTATTAATTGAATGGCTATAAAGACAAAGATAATAATACACATAATTTAAAAATAGTTAACCGTTGATATAATCTATTTTATTATGATATTCATATTACCTCTATGTAGTCATTGAGTATTAGGTTGTAACAAAGATGAATAAAATCAGTTTTGAATACCTACTATATTTGTATTTTTAGTTATACATTATAATATTATATAAGTTCAATGAGTTGTAATCACTTGAAACTTAACTTAGTTCATCGAGAGTAATTTAAAAATAGTATTCAATGGATAAAATTGGTTGTTTGTTTAAATTTTATCAATATCTTATACTACGTACGTTCAGATATATTATTTGAATCACTGAAGTAACATAGGAAATTTGTATTGGGGTTATGGGAAACTTAGTCAGTACTTAATTACTTGACTTGTGGTATATTACGAGTACATAATATTATCTTGGTTAAATATTTATTATATTTTATAAAACTCAATGAATGAAACTATTCTGCTTACTACTTTATGTTTATAACTGAGTGATATACTTAACATACTTACTTTTATGTTTATTTAATAATGTACTTTAAAATTTTGATTTTTGAAATTTTTAAATATAATGAAGGATCTAAGAACTTAGATTTCATATACATTTTAAGGAATATTTTATGGTGATATATCTAAAGTTCATTTTTTTTTTTAATGAAAATCGACTTTTTTACTGTAAAAGTTTTGTTAAATATTTTTTTTTTTTAATATTTAAATGTATTAAATAAAATTTTAAACTATTAGTTTCTGATTTTTTAAATTCATATACGATAAATAATTAAGTTCTTAAAACTTATTTCACATAAACATTAAATAAATATAATATTTAATCCAGTAGGTACTTACTTATTAAAGTCATATCATTTTTACAAGCTATAAATTGTTAATAGATTAAAATTGGTTATTACAATTTTTAAATCATTATATTTTTCAAATTAATTACTTTAAGTCTTTAGAAAATAAAGTTAGAATGATTCAAAAATTATTTAATTGAAACTTTCAAAAAAATCTTATGTTTTAGAGTTTATACAAAAAAGTGCGATTCTCATTTAAAGAAAAGTTAATAAATTAATCGAATTTTTTTTATTACTCAATTTTTAAAACTAAAACGTTCAAATTAAAAATACATTTTTGATAAAATATTTTTCTAATTATAGTTAAATATTAAAAGGGTGTTGTCCAGTTTAAATTTTAGAGGGAGTTATAACTTCCACAACTTCACCATCATAGGCTTAAACTCATTGTTATAGTATTGTTTTAACTAAAAAAAAAAAAAAAAAATTAAAACGACTAATTATTGCCGAGCAATTCAAATTATAAAATTATAATAAATTCTAAATTAATCTGCGAAGGTATGTTTTTTTTTGATGAAATAATAAAATGTTATAATAACTTATAAATTATATACTACAAATTTCAATTATCTTATAAAATTCTTCAATGAATTTTGATAAACAAAAAATTAATACAGTTATTTATTAACTTACTCTTTGATTTTTAATAACCAACTTAAATTTGTCACTTATAACTAAATAAGTATGATGATCATAATGAAGTAAATAAATTCATTATTTATTTTGAGTGAAAAATATGCTCGCAAGATGTTTGTTAATCCAAATAACATGTTATGTTAAGAAATATATAAGTTTAAAACATATATACCGTTTTTTTTTATTTGTAATTATATGTCCCATTGAGATTTTATTACAAAAGGGGTGAAGCAATTTTTAATATTAAGAACATTTTAATAATATGCTTTGTCATTTGCATGCTGGGTCCGGAGATTTTATTTGTTTTGTTTAACTTTATACTATTTTAACCATGAGTTTTGAATTTGTAAATAACGCAATTAAATATGTACAATAAAGTTATATGCTTTTGTTTTCAGAACCAGTGAACTTGTTGCACTCATGGCAATTTCATCAACTTTATTTTTATTTTTACACACCAGAGATCTGCATACTCGACTTAGGTCATTACAATCTGTCACAAATTCTGCATCAACTTCAGGTAAATTTCAGTTTATGTAAAAACAGTTTATTTAAACTTAATAGGTTTTATTGTTTAATAATGCAAAATCATATATTCAATGGTAATCAAGTGATCGATAAAAGTTGTTATGATGATACATTATCTTGATATGTTTTTTAGATTTAATTACAATTTAAATTGTTCATTTATTCTTGATGTAAACAGTTTTACTTGAAAGTTGAAATAATATAATATAATAATGTATTTATTTTTCGAAAATAATTTTTAAACTTAGCATGTAGACGGTTACCTATACAAATATTATCAAAATAAAATTCTATAATTATTTGTAATCAAAGTGTTGATTGCATGTAATCAATAACACAACGAATTTGATCTGATGACTGGTAAATTAAGCAATCATCTTAATGAACTAAAAATGACTAGGCGTTATTTTCAATAATTTTAGCTTAACATATTTTTTTATAAATAAATAATAATTTTAAAACACATTGGCGTATGCATATACAAATTTTAGCGATTCATAAGCTATAATTACATACCAAGTAATTATTTTGAATTTATTATAATATTTTAGAAACGTTTATTTTTTAAACTCTTATACGTGTAAATTTTTTTAAAATAGTTTTGGCACCTAATATAAATTATAATTCACCATAATTTTTTAACTAAAATATTTTGATATAAATAAAATTGTATTTAATATTTAATTAAAAATTTTTTATTAAATATTAAAATTATTTTGATGAAACAAAATTGAGGGTATAAACATTTAAGTTAGTAAGTACCAACATTTTATGTTACTTCAAGTAAGTAAATTAAAAATAGTTAAATTATACTAATTTATTTATTTGAATCTAGTCATGTTAATTGTAAGTATCATATTAAAATTTAGAAAATAATTTATTACTCAATGTGTGTTAAAAATATTTTAGCTTTGAAAATATTATCAAATAATAATTTTAGAATAAGTGATATAATCTCACACCAAGCTAGTTAGCTTCTTTTAATAATTACGCTATTAAATAGTCTTATACGTTTAAATATTCAATAATCATAATGTATACATAATAATTAGTATATTTATGTAAGTGTAATGGATAACATAATAACAATGGATTCTTATAATAATATTTAACCAATTTATATGTATTAGAATTCTTCACTTCAGACATTTGTATTATTTAGATTTTAGAGTTTATATCTTGTATGGATTATAAACAGTAATTACCTACATATAAGTTTAAGATTTAAAGATAAATTAATTTAATTTTTAATTCGTAGTAATTTTTTTTTTTTGCTATAAATTCAAACATTTAATATTATTTGGCTTGAATTTGATTGGACTTAAATATGTCTGTTATATAAAAATAAGTATTACATTTTAATACATTAAGCAATATTTATTTCAATTAAAATTTTTTATTGAAAATTGTCTGTAAAATGATTGATAATTCTAAGTATTTAATTTTCTTAAATTTTAAACTAAATTTATTGTGCACAACAAGTTTTTGTTCTCGTTTTTACTTTTGAGGTGGGTATACACTATACAGTGACTCACGATTTATGTATAGTGCGAGTATACTGAAAGACATTAAGCAATACGTTCACGTACGACGGACTGGCCTGACAAAAGATGACCGTTTTTGTTCTGTTCCCACTGGACGACTGACCATCATTAGTCGCGACTCGCGATCGTTGTTTTTAAAAGAAATAATGTTACAAATAAATGTGTATGTACATCTTTATGGAACTGACACTATATGCCCCGTGCCCTACATTGAGACGACACGACATTTCATTATTTAAAAACTTTATTTTTGCTCCCGCCGCCTATTCAAAAATGAGATTAAATAAAGACCAACTAGACTTTCTCTTTTGTAATCTTACTACGGGTGCGAAAATATAATAGTGTAATTAAAAAAATAATAATTAATAACTATAAAATGCTATTTTTTAGAAAAATCGTATATTAGTTTTACTATTATTTTACAAGTAATTTATACCTATTTTGTATTATAACTTAACTTATAGGTAAATGCCAAAATTTTCGTTAAAAAATCAATGTAGGCTAACCGTTCCATTGTACGATTTACGATTGCATGTGTGCGGTGTGCGAATTTCACTATATGAGTATAAGTATTTAAGCTCAATGATTTAAAAAGATCTTGTACTAAATCTTGAAGTATCTAACTATCTAATTTTTATTTAATTTGTATATCACATTATTATTTATTATGTAATGACTTAATTTACCATTACATTGTATCATTGTTTTAAATTTAATGATTTATCAATATACCTATATAAAAATGTATAAATATTGGAATTTTTACGATTTAAAAATTAAAAATATATCCCATATGTTGATTTCTTTAATTGTTTTAGTAAAATTAATAGGTACATAAACTAGTGATAAACTTAATATTACTCGGAATATAGCCGATATAATATAATAAGTATTATAAATACATAATAAATTATACATACATATATATAATTATAGTATTATTAAAAAAAATTGACATTTATAAGAACTATATTTATTCATATTGGTACCTACCCATATTATAAAGTATTTATATAGTATATATGGCTATCACATTATCTGTATATATTTAAATATATTATTATTTTTTAACTTTATTTTAAAACAAGTAATATGTAATATTTAGTATGTACCATGTGGCTATATAATTATATTTATTTTTGATATGAGACACATGAGAAAAGAAGCAATCTAATGGCGACACTTCACACTATCCGTAAATTAATATTAAGTTTGACATCTTAAAAATAAGTAAAAACTGATTTTGTCTTACAATACAGATACGAATAGTGCAGTTTTTAGAATGAGATATTAATTTATTTGATTTATTTAGCATCAAAACAATATAATAGTAGGTACTATTTTAGAAAATAAATATTAAATTGTTTAGCATGCAATTTTATTTTATTTAAAAAAAAGTTTTACAAATTTCAAATATTTAAATAAAAAATAAAAATCCTATTTATTGTTATACTAAGTACCTAATATCTATGTATTTTAAAACGTATCTTATATGTATTGACGCATTATATACATATATTTTATTATACAGAATTCAATATTAGAATATATTACATAATACGTGTATATTGTATTACCTACTTAATAATAAATGAAATAATAATACATTCAATCAAAATCTTGTTTGAAATGTTTAAATTATAATTTTAATTAATCACATGGTTTTATTATTGTTAAACACAATACTTTTTAATAGACCTTCTCTTAAATTTATAATTTCAAGAAATAAATAAACATTTTTTTACTGTTATATTATTTTTCATAATAGTAAAAATAACTTATTTAATAACATCTACTAGAATATTTAAGAAGTAGCTTTCATCTTTCGTTTTTAATAAATAATATGATTACAATGATTATACATATAATAAACATATCATTATAATAATAATAAAATATAGCTTGTAATGTAATGCATCATAAGGTATGTTTGGTTTATAATTTAAATTTAATTTTTGGATTTTTCAGTGAAAGCATATTTATTTTAAGACATTTAGTATTATGTTAATATAATACGGATTATGGATGAAAAATAAACTGTGCTTTCATTTGTAAAATATTCACGCAAACCTTATAAAAAATCAAACATACGAGTATTTCCGAAAATTGTTGAGAGAAAGTAGACGAACACTACTCTTGACCTTTACTTTTGACACGATAATGCCTTAAGGTAAAATTCAATATTCGTATTTATTATATTATTTTATATTAATGACATAAAATTAGGTATTTACGAAACTTGATCTATGATGTATCGTGTATAAAATAAAATATATCTGTTCTCATTAATAGACAGCTGATCTAAAAAACATATTTTATAATCGTAACATATGGATCAATAATAAGTAATTAATAATAATATCATATTATTTGATTAATCAAAACGTTGTGCAAATACTATATTTTAAAAAGGAAAACAAATTCTCAAATAAATTAGGAGTATTTAGTAGTATAAAACAAACTATACTTCCAAAAAATATTTACCGAAGGTTTTATTGTTTTTGAAAACAGTTATAAATAAGACTGGGATTTCAATGGCCTAAAAAAATTCAGAAAATGCCCTTAAAAAAATGCAAAAATAACTTAAAAACTCGAAAAATACACTATAAAAATGAATTTAAATTATATTTATTATAGCTTAAAAATTGGAAAAAAATTTAAAATGATATTAAAGTTGTGCATTTTTTTTTAATAGTATTGTTTGTTGTTACTTGTTTAGTTCTATCGTACTTCTGTTTTTTTAATCATTCATTTTAAAATAATAATTAAAAAAAAAAAATGTTATCAACGATAACTTTTCGTGCTATATAATTTATTGTTTGTACTGTCGGCAGTTTGCCGAAAGTCTTTTGTTAATCACAACAATTTTTGTTCATTTTATGAAAAAATTGTGAAAAATGTTCTAAAAATTAAGAAAATGCACTAAAATCGTCAAAAAAATGTCCTAAAAATGCATTTGAGGTTAGTTTTGTCAAAAAATGCAAAAAAAATTTACTTTAAAATAATTAGTATCACTCAAAACACATTTTATACTTACAAACCAATATTTTAAAACACCAGAAAAAAATGCCTTTGCATCAAAATCCTAGTCCTAGTTATAAATATTAAGTTTCTTATTTTTTTAAATTAATTGTTATGAATATGTTATATTGTATTTAATTTATTTATTAATTTAGTAGCATGCTACTAATATAACAATATTAATAACAAACATAACAGAAATCAATTATAATTATTATATTAGTTCATCAATAATGCCTACCTATAATATTGTATTTTATAATTTATTGTCGATTAAAACTAGGAAAATTAATCATATTATAGGAAATTAAATATTTAGTTTACATTTGTAAATTAAATGATAACCTAGGTAATCATTTTATATATTATTTTGTTCCAATAACATTTTACATAATTTTTTTTTAAGTTACATTTTCAAGATTAAATCAAAAGAAAGCATTCACTTTTTATAAACTCAATGTAATGACCGTTTCGAAATAATAGCCTGGATTGTAAACGTATATTGTATATACACAAATGTTTATAATATGTACATTGTACATCGTTTCCTCTCTTTATCTGAACTAAGTCATTGAAATGCTTACGTAGCCAAGTGGTCTACTCGAATTTGACGTTAAGATTATACCAACAACTTATTATGCTGTCATACCTTCATGTTGAACAATACGTTAGGCAGTAGTAGTACTGCGTTATATTTATATTATCTATACAAGAACATTATTAAAAAGAGTATTTGTTTCGTAGTTAAGAGAAAAATTAAATTGTAACATATTATTTATATAAAGTGTAGAAAGTATAAAGGTTAGAATTTTCAAAGTATAGATGTATAAATATAACCATTGTTTTGAAGTATCTATACTTATTAGCTTAGTAGTATTTAGTATTAATTTAATACTATAGTGTACACTACGATAATATGATGTATAATATCAAATACTCAAGAATTTTCAATCTATATAATTTTAAATTAAATAACACAAAAAAAAAAAATTTTAATTATAGACTAAAATACTTATTTTTTGTATTTTAATGTTACGTAGGTGCAGATAGTACTTGTGTTGTATCAAATTTTCCGATATTAAACTATATAGGTAAACAACAATTTCCTTTTTGACATATTCCTGGTTTCTTGTATGCTGTATTTAACTCCTGTTTTGTCAAAAGTACTATTTTTATACTAAATAAAATAATAATAATTATTATTATTATTATTTTCAAATATAATTAAAGCACAGAATTTTACGATTTCACTGACTTTTGTTGCATCGGTTTAAAATCTTAAGATTGTAAAATCAGTTTATATTTTATTTATTATTTTTATAAAATAACTACAGTATTAACAATGTTTTTAATCGATTGTTGACTGATTCATAAGAAATCTATTACACTAGTTAAGTTATACCTAACTTATGACTGCGTCAAATATTGTTGTCTTGCTTAATTTTTAATGTGAAGTTTATTCAAGAAATGTATAGTTTTAATCTACTGTTAAGTACCTAATATTTTCCTATCTATAAACATATTAAAAAAAGTAAAAATTGTATTATATTCTACTAGTATAGCAAGAATTATAAAAATGAACGAGTCATTACAATTTATTTACAAACGTTCATGATTGAAATGCCTATATAATATTTATTGTTTATTGTTATAGTATGAAATCTAAACATGTATTGTGTACATTTGATAGATTTTCTTTCAAATTATATTGTTATTGTAGTATAATATTATCTAATGATTGTATATACTCTAATATATTATATAGATTTTTCGTGTACCTATGTAATATTTTATCAATTGTATTGGAATTTTCTGAGTTTTATTTTTGTATCTATATTCTATAAAATAATTATTATTCAATAAATTATGAAAGTATATGAATTCAATTTAGATGCATCTTTGTGATAAAGTTCTTGTAATTCGTGTTATTTATAAGTAAAAAAGTTAAGAGTGTGAATTATAAACGTATTAAAATATTTAATATTTAGTATCTATTTAAACTAAAAAAAAATATTTATTAAAAAAAATTAGATTTTTAGCCTTAAATCTTTTTAATAAAATTAAAAGTTAAATTATTTAATAATTATATTATCTTAGCACTTAGCATTAATGATTATATGTCTACATTATACTATAATATTTAATTTCATTTTATTTTTACATATACCTATAAACCTATATAATATATACGTACTTCATGTTTTGTTTTTGATAGAAAAAATATATTAAGTTTAGTTTCTAATATTTTAGATTTTAAAAATGTTTGTGACAAATTATATTCGTCCTTGATGAACATAATTATATCTAGCTATTTTATGTTATGGTCAAAAAACATACAAATGTTTATTTACAAATATCATACAAGAAATTAAATTGGCCGTAAAGAATACATATAAATAGGTACTTCAACAGTAAGAATACCTAACTAATTTTAATAATGAGAACAAAACTTCAACTATTGGTCACATTGTGTTTGAAAACACGGTAGGTATACAACTGACCTTAAAATAAAAAATTAAGTTTTTCAGATATACCTTATCTTTTTTAAAGATTTAATTTAAGCTTATAATAATATTTTCAAAAATATTGTCAATAAAATGTTAGTTTTATAAATAATAATGTACTTGAACATTTTTAATTATTGATACTATTGGTTTATACTTTCTTTTAATGACATTAAATCAAATCAACCTTAATTGTATACTTGTATCATACATTTAATATATTTTATAAATAATTTGATATGATTGTGAATATTTATATTGAGTATTTAATTCAATAGAAACCAGTATTTATGATATAACTTTACATTATGAATCAATTATAAATTGCTAGATACTAGATAATATTTTTAATCAGTGTTGAATAACATGTACTGTTATATATATATATATATATATATATATATATATATATAGATTATTATATAGACACAGTTTAGTATTGATTCATTATAATATTATAATTTATAAGATATATATTATATAGAGATATTCTATAGTATCTAATTATTAATAAAATATTGACAATCATCTATTTACTGTTATACAGTTAAAATACGCCACTAATTAAAAATACATTTCGTTTGGTTTTTATAAGCATATTATGAATTAAAATAGTAAAAATGCTTATGAACCTTCCTATAAAAAGAGCTATTGTATAAAGAAAAAAAATAATAATAATAAAATATGCCTATAGAATAAATACTACTAAACTACTATTACTTAACTTTTTGAAACAGTTATCTATTACCTATATACATACTTATGTTTAAAAATCTAAAAATAACAGTTGTATTGATTCGCAAATGGAAGAAAAATAGACAGATTTTTAAGAAGACTTGTCATTATTCCTGCTACTAAAGCGGTATTATATATTATTAACTCAACTAGGAATTTGATTTTTTAGGTAGTCCATTCAAAGATATTTCACGGTATAACCTGAATCCATTTAGATTAAAATACCCAATAAATACCGTAAAGTGTTTATCATATAATTAGTTTGAATTTTTGAATAGGTAACTGATCTTAAAAAAAGTTAATTTTTTAAATTGTATACTGTCACTTTCTTGAAAATCCCAGTCAGAGACTTAGAAAAAATTTGATGATGTGTTTTTTTAATTTAATTTTTGATTCAATGTCACGAATGAGTGACTTTTAAATCAATAATCACGTGACCTTAAAACTATTGTTATTTATTTTTTTGACTCGCTTAGTAACATAATATACTTATTGTGATATATCACTGAAACTATAAACGTAAAAAAGTAATAAACGTATATTTGAAAATTTTAAAAGACATACCTTCTATAAGAGTAGGTATTGAAGTGGTGTCACTGGACACCTTCTTCTATCAAGTCTACATGTCTTTTGTTTTTTTTTTAAGCCCTTCATAATTTGCTTATTGTTTAATGATGTATACAGATTGTAAATATTCTTTTAATAAAAAAAAAAAAAAAAGAGTATAGGTATACTGTTTAATAAATTTTTTATTGGGGTTGATGAGATCCTACTTATAATTATATATAGTACCTAGTGGTTGTCAAATACATTATGCTCGGGTGCATCAACAATTTAATTACAGGTATCACGGTAATTGTCAATTTGCAAAATTTAGGCAGACGATTTTGCTGTTGTTGTTCTTATTTCTCTAACTAATAGTGTGAAAAAACATCTAATTCTATATAGACCTTAATAATTTTAATGTAGCACGAAATTATAGTACATGTGTATACCTAGTTGTATATTAAATGAGAAAAATAGTAAAAATAATATGCAATTGTTATGGCAAAAATGAATTATATTATTATAATAGCAATACAACATTCGTACATCAATCTCAATTGTATGTATTTCACGGTTTCGTAAAAATTAAAATCAAATT
This sequence comes from Melanaphis sacchari, assembly GCF_002803265.2. Taxonomy (NCBI): domain Eukaryota; kingdom Metazoa; phylum Arthropoda; class Insecta; order Hemiptera; family Aphididae; genus Melanaphis; species Melanaphis sacchari. The sequence goes on along the minus strand of NW_020270395.1, from coordinate 1,332,600 downwards.
CACGTATATAACGGGATGTTGAAATGTTTGGACTTATTTATAGTGTACCCGTAATTTGTAGAGATACATAAAACAGGAATTTAATAATATATGCATTAGAAGTTTATATATGTTTCTTAAAAAATAATATTTAAACTAGTATATATTTTTTTTCTAGGTGATTCTACCGCAATGGAAAACGATATTGATAATTTCATTCAACATGACCAGGTAAAGATGTGTCTCAATAATATTTATAGTCTTATAGATCATTATTACATTATAAAAAATATTTTGTATAGAAGTATAATAAAACTATTACTGTTGGTTATATATTCAAATTAATGAAAAAATAGTTCAAAACTATCGAAATTGAAAATTTTAAATTAAAACCCCGTAAGAACTTTCTTGTAAAATGTATTTAGTCAAAAATAAAGATGTAATTAACAAATAAATATGTATGCATAACTTAAAACCTAATCGTTGTTAAATAAATTAATAAATTATCTAGTTTTTCATAAAATAAATGTATCTTGTATAATAGCTTAGCACACTTTATCTTTATATTTAAAAGTAAAGTTGGTGGTATTAGTTCTTATAACTTGTATAACTTGAAACCAAAATTATTCCTCGCTTAAATCATAATGAATGTCCCCTGTTCAAAAAAATAAACTCCACTCACCAATTAAATCATACCGAAAGACTTAATTATACTTCTGACAAAAGATTGACTTGGTCTCACTTTACTAAACGAATACGTAATCAAGTCAATACTCACCTTCACCTATACATCGTACGATCATTCTGAAATTTTAAATTAGCATAATATAGATAAAAAAAAACTGTAATCAGTCATTCGGTTTGGGCACATGAGGATCAAATATTATGTGTATCTGTCAAACCTTCGACATATTATAAGCTTTCTAAACAATTACTTATTAAGACTTATTATTATAGGTGTTTGTAGTTCGTATGTTCGTGCTCTATACATATAAAAATAATGTCTTTGTCCAAATCCATTCACTTACAGCATTGCAGCAAATTAACTAGAAAAAGCTCATTATTAATATTCTACCTAAAGCTATTCAAACACTTCAATAAATTATAAATATACAGCTATGTTCTTTCTAATTACTCATCAGAATATTTTCTGCTATATTTAAAAATAAATTCTGAATTCATAAGCTAAATTATAAAAAGAAATCTCTTGTATGTACCTACTATTAGTGTATACAATATGGTTCCCTTTCAAACGACTCAAGTCAATTAAATAGTTACATATTATTAGGGCGCGAATTTGTTAATACATATTTGTGATGAATGATGGTAATCGAACGATTCTTCTACAAAAATACGTTTCAGAACTATCTGAATGCTTTAAAGTATGGTTAATACTACATATTTAAATATTTTTACATATTTAAGCTTACTTACATATTTTAACATAATTTACTTTTATTACACATTTTTGTTAAATATTTCCCTGTATTAAAAAAATCACGGTTGTCGGCGTTAAATTGGGTTAAAAATATTCTGCGCCAATCGGATTGAAGACAATAATTGAATCTATTGCAAACGTGCACAGTAGTAGCAATACATTATCTTGCCGTGATTTCAGTCCTTCTGAATTAGAAGTTTATAAATTTGCACCTATAACTTCTGTAGACGTAGAAAGGTCCTTTAGTCACTTAAAGAACATATTGCACCCCAATCGACGTCGATTAATATTAGAAAACTAAAAAAGTACATGCGGTTGCGACAACGAGGATTCTAATATTGAATAAATAGTAATATACTAATATATTATAGTGATGTTACGAACTATTTGATTTTCGAACTAAAAATTGTAAATAGTCAAACCGAACCAAATACCTAATAGTTCGGTTCGACAACCAATCTAGAGAATTTAAAAACAAGTCGACGATCGGACGATCCAACATTATTATTGTAATTAATAATTATTAAGATGTGATTCCTATGAACGCGTCTGTAGACGCGCCGTGGCGCGTCGCGATTCAAATCCCAGTCGCGCTGTCGATTTTTTGGCCGCGCGGCTTTGGGTACGGAATTCCTATAACGCGCGGCTGTTCGGTTCGAGTTCGATAAAATATTTTAAAAAGTTCGGTTCGAGTTCGATTAAAAATATGTAGGTTCGGATCTGTTCGAATTCGTTAATTTAAAAAAGAATTTGGTACGGGTTCGGTTCGACCTTAAAAATCAAGGTTCGTAACATCACAACTTTATAGTATATAATAGTATATAATAATATTAGTATATTATCATAATTATATACTACTATATTAAATAATTATGATTACAATAATATTTTTTTTTTTTTACACATCTAATATTAAATATTTGGATAAAAAAAAAAAAATACTTATTACAAGTACATATTATAATATTGAGTTATATTTGATATTAGATGCGACTATACCTATACGACTAAAAGTTCAGATAATATACTTTCTTATGTAATGATAAGATATAATCCAAACCAGATTAGGTATAACAAGTAATGTACGCTATCGTAAGTGATCGAGTATCGTTTTGTTGATTTTCAACATTCGTTCTCGTTGTATGATTTTATTATTTTTAAAAATCATTAAGTAGTTTTAAAATTTTTGAACTAGGTTTTAAAATGGATCAAAGTGAAGTGCGAAACATGATTAATAAAAAGGGCTAATATGTTAAAATAATTAAAGGTCTTAAGTTTAGTTTTCATTGTGTACCTATAATTTTTATAAATGTATAAAATATATATACCTAAGAGTAATATTTTAAATAATAATAAAATATTAAATAATGTGAAAAAAATTAAAAAAATTAAATAATTTTTAATAACTATAATCATATATAAACGTTTTATAATTATTAAATTTATGAACCACTAATTAATTTTATAAAAGAAGCAACTCGTATATAATAAATTATGAACTACCTAGTCATCGGAGACAACTAGTATGATTATTTTTTTATTTAGGATAGAGATGGGAGGCAATCCGTTTATTTTTGAAGGCAAGTAGTATACACTGATTATGTTAGTTCTTATTTTTTATGCAATGATGCAGTTAAAAAAAAATGTTTTTGTGAAATTTAAATTAATCAATAGTCTACTACCTAAAGAGAAAATCGTAAGAAATCTTACTTTTGTTGCTAAAAAAAAACAATATTTTTACGGAAATGAACGAAAAAAAGACTTGTACCTATAAATGAACCAAACTCGTCTCTGTCTAAAACACATTCAAGTATTGGCTGCTGTAAAAAATACACCGTGAAAATGATGAATTGATTTTAGTATAAAATTACTAAACACTTAGTACTTTCGTTAATTTTTGTTTTTTATTTTTGTTTTATTATAAGATTTTTCAATTAACTTATTCATTAAACTAAATTGAAATTAAAATTTTATAGAGACAAAAAAATATTGATTAAATATAAACATACATACATATATACATACGAGTATCTCGTATATATAAACACGTAAGTTATATTTTAAGCTTGTGTATAAGCTTTATACTTTGAAACCAGATAAAAATTAAATGATGTTTAAGATTAATTTTCACGTTGAATAATACATTTTACACAGATGCAAATTTTTTTAAAGTGAGGTGTTGTAATTTAATATTTAAATACAACTTAGAGATGGGATTGGTTCACATATCTATCATGGAGTCATACTGTTACATTAATAAATCACAAAATACGTTTAACTTTTAAATATTTCTTTAAACAAAATATATAATTATATAATATTAAATATTGATAAATACAAAATTATAAGAATATTTATAATAATAGTCAAATGCCACTCATGCCAAATCTTCAGATAATAAGGTCACGTCGTTTGTCGTTAACATTTCCAATAGCAGCTGTAAATTACATACTTTGTAATATCCTAAATTATTTTTGCATTTAATATATTTTTGAATTATAACTTATTATCGCCGAGGGAATGATGTTTTAACATCCAAAATACCTCCACTGACTACGTACTTGATTTTAAGTATACATTATACATTTATATATTTTCTGATTTTCATAAATATTAAATACGCGTCATTCATACGACCATATTATTGAGTATAAACGTATAGTCAATACATATTTTAGTGTAATAAAGATTGTAATTTTTTTTAAATTATTATTAGTCATGTATTCAATGTGCATATAAAATGTGCAATATATACACATTAATAATGTTTATTTTTTTAGAAGTTGGAAGCATATTCATTGAACAACACGGGTCACGCGAAAAAAGAGTTGATTTTTTTCAATCGAGTGCCTAAAGTGGGCAGTCAGACGTTTATGGAAATATTGAGATTGCTGTCTCTGAGAAATCAGTTTGTATTCTATCAAGATCACGTACAAAGGGTCGAAACCATTCGTCTGGCTGAAACCGAACAGGTGAATATAATTCTTATATAGGTACCCCACATGCATATTCTAATAAACGTTTATGTTTATAAAAGTAACATGAAAATTATGAAATTCCCTTTTTATAGTATTATGCTGTAACTGGGGCACAGCGTTGACTATAAAAAATCGTGACTAATTTTGTTTTAATTACTGCATCCTCTAAAAAAAAAAAAAAAATATGTACACGGTACTTTTGTATTCATATAAAAGAATTCTATTTATTATTTGTATTATTCGTTGTTTCACTTACAACATGTAAATACCTACTATTATACATCATACAATTATATTTATTTCGATGCATGTAATAAAAAAATAGATAGAGCAGATATACCTTCATTATTATATTAATATTATAAAATCGCTGTACGCCTATTTATATATGTGTAAACAAATTAAGGTTATTATTTATAAAGTTATATTTTGTAAATAATAGTAATAATAATAAAAACGTTTTTATTTATATTTTTTATTTCGTGATTACCAATTGCGTAAACCGTACATGATCATATCAACGGAAATATGAATAAAAATAATTATTAAATAGATTATTAAAAATTAAAAATACAGTTAAAACCCATTTTTATTATGATTAATGAAAAATCATTAGCTTCTTGTTCGATAGTGAATAATTTAAAACGTAAATTTTCGTAAAATAAATATAAAACGTTAAAATATTTTGCTTAATTCTCGAGTGCGTACAAAATTGATGAAGGAACGTATAATTATAACTTATAATATCTATAAAAAAAACTAATATCTTTTAAATAGAACATGAATTCAATACACTTATACCGTATTTGATAATAAAAATCTTTATATTTTTATGCTAAAAATAAAAACAAATTAATACATTATCGTGATTGGCGTATCAAATTTAATGACAACATTTCCAACATAATTTTTCTTGATATTTGTTTGTAATTTTTAAACAATATTAAGTGTTATTTAAGTCAAAAGTTTTAAACCTTTTAATCATTGCACATATTATAAAGTTTATATATTAATACAATTATAACGATGGATATTATTTTTTCTTTCTTTATTACATTGTTACATTAAACTATTACCAATTATAGTTACCGGTATTGTTACCAACAGTTGTAACGTCAATCACTTATAATTAATATGATAATAACTAATAAGGAATAACGTGTTTACAATGTTTACACTGCAGGCCAAAATTGTTCCTAATCATAAATTTGAAAAATATGCTTCTACTTGCACGTGAAAATTTTAATTAATAATTGCGATAAACATTTAAGAATTGGTATTAAGAATACACTGTAAAATTATAAAAAAAGTTTTGAACACTGAAATTAAAAAATAAATACATTCATATTAATTTATTTATTCATATATTTATGATTTGTATATCAAATGTACTTAAAATAATTAAATGTATTATGGTATATCAACTACTTTTTGAATGTTTCAAAAGATTTAAAAAGTGTTAAAAAAAAAAAAATATATGTAAATAAAATTTGTATTTATCTTTTGAAAAACAAAAAAAAAATTTAAGTAATCAACTTGTACAAGAAATTAAAATAATATATACTATTTCACACACTATTGTGTTTTAAATTCATTTAAGAACAAAAAAAAAAAAATGAAATGTAATCATACACAATTCCCAACATAAGGTATAAAATTCTCATTAAATAAAATATAATTATAACATAATCTACTTCCTACACTAATGTAGAAAATATAAATGAGTATTTTAGAAATTAGATTTAACTAAAATATATAATTTCTACGTGTTGTACCCATGGTGATAATACTTTTGTATATTACACTTGATTTGGTAAACGTACCTACTATTAATACAGTCCACACTAGACATTGGTAGGTTACACTCGCATAATATCTACTAAAAAAAAAATAAAAATTCAAATATTTAGAGGAGAATTCTAATTTTTATGTGCAATAGGTTAGAAAAATTATACTGATACTGTAATTTAATTAAGTAGGTGTATACACTGATTAATATAAGTACGTGTATGAATGATGAATGTTTGGAAAAAAGATTTGTATTCTTAGTGTGGTAATATTGAACATGTATCTAAGGTTTTAGATACTTGTCATTTTAGTTAACGGTTTCCATATTTTATTAAAATAATAAAAATATCTTCCAGTTTTAAAACTTATAAATTGTTATTTCAGTAGAATAAAAAATATTTCATTGTACAATTGAACAACAATAAATTGTACATATCAAAGAAATATTATTACGAAAATTACATTAAATTACATTTCAAATAATTTTATAAAAGAATAATTGATTTCAATGTTAAAAAATATTAGTTGGTTATTATTTAAAGGATGTGGTACACTGGAGATTTGTCATCTTTACTATTTTGTCTATCATACGCGTGACACAACTAATTCGCGTTCCGCGTAATCAAAATTGTTGATTCTAGGTTAATAGTAAGGTGGATTGACCCTTTTATAAAATTTAAAGATGATGACTGAAAGCATGTCTGTGATATACTGTCGGTTTATTCAATACCTCAAATTTAATAGAAAATAATTAAGTATTTATTATAAAATTAGTTATGTTTTTATCTCTGTTGAAAATAAAGGATAGTTTAAATCTAAAGATAGATTATTAAACAGATTATAGGTAATTTTTTTATTTTTAAATTCTTTAATTGGAATATTAATCTAAAGTTCAACTAATCAGACCTACAGTAACCTACCACTACTATTCATTATGATGAACAATATATACGTATGTATAATAAATGAATACATTTTATAGTTCGTAATTTTTAACAAACTATAACCTGTAATACCGTCATATATGCATGGATCAAATGTTTTATATATATGTATGTATCAAATTCAAATAATAAAAGATAATAAATAAATCTTCAATTTTTTGTTAAGGTTTTTCAGAATAATATTTAATACTTTTATACGATTTAAATATTTTAAATTTTTAGAGTGCTATAATATTCTAACTGCTTATAAACTATTAGAGTTATAAGTATTATAAAAGATTTTATTTTATTTTTTTATTTAATAGCTATTTCTAAGTATAAACGGTTTCTATAAATTATTTACTTAACATAAGAAAATAAAATAAATATTAAGTTTATGTCTGAATTTAAATTATTCAATTATTACTTTTGAATTTGAAATTATTAGACATAATGAGTGTTTGATTTAAAGTTTTCGTAATTGGTCAGATAAGCATGTAACAAAAATTGCAATATAAATTATATATATTTAATCATGTCATTAATAACTGAATTTAAATAATTTATTATAAATTCATAGGTACATTATTCAGTGAATAATATATAATTATTAAATTCATTATTTTTAGTAATGGCTTCTGTGAATCAGATAATTAATCAATTGTAAATTATAGTAATACTATAATTATCTATATACTTAGTAGTTGATTTTTTTGACTTCTTGCATGCACCCGCAGATGTATAATTTTCTATATATCATAGGTACCACTATATGATCGCGAATAAACGAAAGTCATCCACTTAATACATAAGCATAGTCTATTTTGTTTTATTACTTTTTTTCAAACTACCTGTATAATTGCTATAACATAGGTCCATTGTCCATTGTTTTTGTCATTTGTCTCCGATTCGGTAAACGACAATCCACAAAGTGAAACGCATCATGGAGTAATTTGTGCAGGTTTTTAATCAATTTATTGTTTTCATGAATTTATAATATCGCATTCCAATCGCGTTTTAACCATTTGATTGTTATTTTATGCATAAACTATCTAGTTCATTTCAACACTCGCAATCATTATGATATAAAAAAAAATATTGTGGTCTAAAAACTATGATTTTCAAAATAATACCTATACTTTTTGGACCACTGTTTCTTATTGTAACAGTCATCGAATGTCAATATGAATTGGACGTATAGACAGGTTGTACGTTCAACTCAATTAAACGTTTACAACAAAAATTACTGATATGTACTTTAAAATTGATTATTCTACGATACTGATCAGTAATTAATTATTTTAGTTATATCTTTAATGATTCAATAAAAGTTATGACTTTGAATGATCAAAATATTAAAATTATGATCAAAAATATATATAACCTATATAGATACAATGTACAAAATAAATTTAATATTTTAGGAATATTTCGATATTTTCGTACAATTATACTTTCCTTAAATAAAATAGACGTATATATCGGAAAATGCTCAAATGTTTTAGAGAAGAAAGTTTAAAATATTAAGTATAATGATTCTCAGGATTGAAAATAAACTGCTATTTAAATTTTAATCAAGCAATTGGAAACCGTTTGTTTGTTTCTTTCTTTAGTCAATAAATTACAATAATTTACAGTATATTTTTACTTGAATCCATGTATAATATAATTTAATAGTAAGTTTATTTATCCTTATACATTTTTGCTGTTTAAATAATTAATAAATATGATTATTTTCAAAATTATAATTTCTTACGTATTATAACATAAACGATATATATATTGTTTTAATACTTTATTGCTTGTAAACTTTTAGAATATTTTCAATCACTTTTAAAGATAATATTTCATATTTTATTCATCATAATATACATATTTATACAGTTTTTCATAAACCATTAAATATAATTCCACGGTTACTCCCTGGCTGGTTGTCTCTTTAATATACATATTTCGTATGTAACTGTGTATAACTCTTTTATTTATTTGATTTCAGCTTCGCGTGGCGTCCATGGTGTCAAAGTACGATACGCCTTCAGTATTCATAAAACATATATCTTTCGTCAATTTTACCAAGTAATAATATTATGAGTATAAATATAAATGTTCATACCATAATGATGGTTCGTATAGAGAGAAACAGAGAGAGAGAAAGAGTGAGAGAGTATAAGAGAGAAGTGAGAAAGAAATAGAAAGGGAATGATGGAGAGTTTAACACGTTTTCTTATATTGTATTATAATTAGTGCATGTTTTTTGTTTGTGCCGCTGTATGAATTTAGATTTTACCTGCCCGAACCCATTTACATTAACTTGGTGAGGGACCCTGTGGAACGGGTAATCTCATGGTACTACTACATTAGAGCGCCATGGTACTATGTAGAGAGGAAGCACGCGTTTCCCGATACGCCGTTGCCTGATCCGAATTGGTTAAAAAAAGTAAAAAAAAAATACCGTTATTTTACGGCACATGCATATTAAATTTCTAACCGATTCGCGATTGAATGCGTGAATGCGTGTTTGTCAAATGACGATGAGTTGATTTTGCTTTTTTTTTCATTTTTTATAGGATTTCGAAACTTGTGTTCTTCGCGGCGATCGAGAGTGTAGATACACGCAAGGAGAGAAACGCGAAGGGATCAGTGACCACAGGCGACAGACGATGTTCTTTTGCGGACACGACGAGGAATGCACGTGAGTAAATACTGCATTACAAATTTTAGCCATATACTCATATATTATAAATATATAACGCCGGAGAGGGTTTTGTGTATAGGTTAAATTTAATAATTACTTTATATAACTAGGTGCTTGACCTACTTGTATGAGAATTTTCTTTCAAACGTAAATATAATGACATTTATAAAACAGTGCGTTAAAAAAATATAAATAACCGTCAAATTAAAGTCGTATTAAGGGTTTTAATAATTGACGTACACGAAGGTACGATTTTATTGTCATGACATCGAGTTATACATTTAACATAAGTTACAATTCTAATTAAGTATTTAGATGCAATGTTCATATTATAATTTATGTAAGTATATATATCTAATAACTAATAAGATACCTAAGGCTTTTATATTATTATACTTATTTTATTATTACAAGCCATCCATGGAAATTATAATAATCGGATGTAATTATATGTGGTTATATTATAGGTCCCGAAAATGAATACAATAAAAATTATCGAAACGTACTTATGCGTTGTGAACTTGTAAAACATTATTATATGTGCTAAATATACTTTAAAATTGCTTTAAATTTATTAGTACGAGTAAAAAAAAATTGTTAATATTACAATTTTCATTTCAATTACTTTGAATAATAAATAGTAATTAAAAACATTTTATTAATTTAAATTTTCAAATGGAAATGTTTTTTTAACATCTTTATACAGCCCACATTCAAATAATTTAATCAGTGCCGTTTCGTGATTTTTTCAATGTTTTTCTGGAAAGCAATAGATTTATCGGGCTGTGGCCTGTGTTTACCATTCTCATAAATAGCTTATTTTAATAATCACCTAGAACTGTAGGTATTTAATTCTTACAAAATACTTAAATTATATAAAAAATGTTTTGAATCAAAATAAATAAATTGGATTTGAAACGTATATCTATTCATGTTAATTTCGTTAAATATACATATCTATTATATAGCATATGTGAGTAAAAAAAAAAAACAGAACCTATATTAAGTACTAAGTAGCCAATACTATTAGATCACTTGATATTCCATTATTTTTATCTGATAGGTATCTAAAAATGCACCTTAACCTGTAAATTGTAATATATTTTACTGATACAATTTTTCCATACATAAGTATTATATGAACCGGTTAAAACAAAACCTGTCACAAGTTCGATATTCAACATATTATATAACAATCGTAACATATTTAAAATATAATATACGAATCTACACCGTATATGTAGTATATTATAAATATGTAGATTTGATAAACGGTACATCCTAGACCATCAGGGATAGAAATTATTTAAAAAAAATTATAAATTATAACCGTTATATGCATAGCGGTAAAATAAATGAGCATACCTACATAGGGGACTTAATATTCAAGATTATAATTAAAAAATAATAGGAAAGTAGGTAATAGTAAAATATTAGTAAATAGTATTCTAAACATTTTAAAACTAAAAATTAAACATAAATTTTCAAGAGAAATATGTAGAAAAAAACAAGAACCATATAACCGTTAACATAAATTTAGTTGCCTTTGAGATTTTTAAGATCGTTAAAAATTTGAAAAAAACATATTATGTAAAAAGTATATTCCAGTGAATGTTTTATTAGATGTGATAGGCTATCGCCTATCACTATTGGAGTCTAAGTGATCATCCCAATAATACACATAGAAATAGCAAAAAAAATTTTAAGGGTTATACAGGCGTGGCATTTTTAGCTTATCCTCTTAAAATAGGAATATTTATTATCATATGACTAACTTAAATAAATAAATAAAAAAAAACATTGATTTCTAATCGAATAATTAATTATCACATATTTTAAGACTTATATCTAATAATAATACATCACGTGGATGGTATGTATTTATGATTTCATTAATATCAATAAAGTACTTACAACACCTGTAAAAAAACCTACAATTCTATAAGTGTCGTTTTATTTTGGGATGTAAAATTTTGAATTTTTCGATAATTTAATTGTATTTTACTTATAACGCAAAGTTCTGTTCCATAAAAATCATCAACATTGAATCAAGTTTTGATAGAGTGTTTGAATCATATGTCACTCTTGAGTAAGGTTAATTCTGATAAATTGCACATGAATTAATAATATACATCATGTTGTAGTAGAAGTCATTTGGCTATCGGTTTGATATATTATCATACCTTAATGATGAGAATTGCTCAAATTTCGTGCAGCACGGACATTATCGTGATTACAATAAAATAATTTTTTGTGGGTGGGATTATTATTATTATTATAACTACATAATTATTATACACCGACGCGACGTCCGATAAACCGCGATTTGATATTTTTGCGGCAACGTACTATATGTAGGTATAATGACGAATAACTTTAATAATGGTTCACGTCTGTAGTACGATGTATACTGCACGATCCCGCAGTATTCACACATATATTATACACACAAGATACAACTCTAATAACTAATAGGCAATAGCTAATATTGCAGCTGGTAATGTACTATTATGGACTAATATTATATAGTCAAGTATATGGCATGCCATAATAATATAATATATTATTATAATACATATAGCTAGATACCTATATATAGGATATACTCTCTCCGTCAAAACTTTCTAGTGTTTTTTTATTTTATTATTTTTTTTCACACACGATTTCTGATAAATGTCCCTCGATACTAAGTTATTGTGATGGTTAATATGTACGAGACAGATAATATGTAACTATAAGTACCTATGAATACGTTATTATCATTGATTATAAATACTAGTGGTATTATGAATACCTAAATCGTCTATATGTTTACGCCTCCTACATCCGTAACTACTGTGTATAGAATAATATAAAATAAAATTAAGGAGATAATTTTAAAGCGGAACACATTTCATCAAGATGAATTAACGAGTTATACTATTTATTTTGCATAATTTAAATGTCAAAGTTCATTACAAATCAACATTTTCATAAATAAAATAATAATTTTTTCTATTTTTTTTTTTTTTTTTTTTAATGTTTATTTATTCAACTGGCAGCATACGTTTTTAACGATAAATAATTCAAAGCAATTATTTTTTTATTGATTTTTATACAAAAATTAAATTTTAAATTGTATAATAAGTAATTAATTAGTCTAAGCTGAAGTGATAGGATTGTATTGTATTTTTTTTTTTCTTAATTATTTTCCATATCACAGTATTCAAAGTATAATATTCAATTTAGACATAGGAAATTTTAAAACTGTAAATTGTATTTTCAATTGTTCTGTACATAATGTACAGAATGTTTTTAAATATTTTTCTGCCGCGGATTTTAGGTCGGAAAATCCATCTCTCAATTAAAATGCGTTTTTGTGCGAGATGGAATCAGCTCTTAAGGGTTACATATTTTTTTTTATATTGAACTCTTTAAATTTAGTATTTATACTTTAAACTTGATATTTTTAATTTTTAAGTACTAAGTTTTGTATACCTACTATGGTTCATTAAACATAAAAATACTTAACTTATACAGTTAATTTTTCTTTAAAATTGTAATTTGTTGGTTATTAAAATCCAAGTCATTGTCATAAGTACTTAAAAGATAGGTGTATATATTTAATATCTTGTTTGATATAATTTAACTATGTATTGAATGTGCATAAAAATATTTTGTTTTGAAATAAATAAAATATATTATTCAAAAGAGTAAAGATTTAAAAAATATATAATTATAAAATAAAATATATTATGAATTTTGTAACAAATAATGACTTCAAAATATTTCCTAGATCGTTAATACTTTTCGAAAAGATAAGTAATTACTACCTTACTGGTTACCTTTAAAGCTTTAACAAAATTACTGTGTGTACATAATAATAGTGTAATGGTGTCTATATTATAACATTTATAACCTATTTGGCTATTTATATAGGCGCTACCTACGTACAATATAGTAAGTGTTTGAGTCTCGATGTATTAATAACCAATTTGAACTGCAGTAGCCTAATGTTATAAGTTATAACGATTAGGAATAAATAATATTATGATATTCAGACATTCGACAAATTTCATAGCCGTCTCTGGTCACACTATCATGTTATTATATTATATATACATAATTGTGATGTTATTTTTTCTATAGTCTACAGTCCACAGCTGATTATATAAGATTATACATTATAATATAGACGTATGACAATTATTAGGTCTTCTGCGGTGAAACCGTCAACAAACAATTAAGCAAACGACATACGAGGTGCTATTTTCCATTGTTTTAAAACGATTTCGACTAGGTATTTATTTTTATGCTTGTAATTCACTCGTTCGGTTAGGTATTTATGGTAATATTCACATAAATATGTAATCAAAGTACATTCCAGAGTACATTTTTGGTCTTTTAGCCGTAATCTATAATATATTCCGATTAAAAAATTGTTATCGACCCCTATATACAATTCTGTACATTATTAGATCATATATATAACGTACCCATATATTTTTGTGCGAACTTAGCTACATAGTCAGCTGTATTGATTTTAGACTACTCGCACTCATCACCATATACGTGTCTATAGATAGTAATGAGACGTGTTTCACTATATTGACGTTTTAAGTTTTTAAACATCTCGTCTAGTACAGTCGTGGCCTCATTGTCCGTTATTTTAAAATATTTAATATTTGAAAAGTGGGTTTAGCTTACCTATCAATACATACTACTTACTAGGATAGGTACGTATTCTGAATTACAACAATATTGTATTCTGGCTGTTTATTCGGACGTGCATTCGGAATACGAAAAATGAATAGCTTAAGTAGTAGCGCAGCACCCACCCACAGTTCCTAACAAATCCGGCCTTACACGTTACTAAACGGGTTCGTTATGGGTATATTGATATTAATGGACAGTACCGTAAACACGTCTTATTTACTGCTAAGATATTCACTATCGATGAAGATAGAAACTAATAGACGATGTATTGTCAATATTACACGCCTTACACGCGCATTCAACATACGAATAGTTTACGTTAACATTTTATTATATTAAATTTATGTGTTGTTATTATTACAGTTTCGACAAATCCACATTGTTGCATCTAACGCATAATAACAGCTCAAATATGCTTATAGCTGTACATCAAGTAAATTCGGGTAACATTCTCGTCCACAGTATTACGATTAATACTATGCGTATTAGAATTTATAATATCACATACTCGTATATAATATGAACGTATAATATGTTATGGATAGAGCTGGAAAAGTAACGTCTAAACAATTAAAAATATTACACACAGTGGTATTAAAACAAATTAAATCGCAGAAATAAGCAGATTATATTATATCATGGTAACTCAATCGTGCAGCCACAATATGTCGAAAAAATAAGACTGAGACTAAGTAAAAAGTTTTACAAGGGTTAACGTCACTATGGATCTCTACAACACATTTATTTATAAATCACAATTTAAAGATCTTTAAGAAATTAAATTTTTATTTGTGATTATTTTCGAGGAAATAATAAAATATATAAATTAATTGTAAACGATATAATATACTTTTGTTTAACGTTTTGTTGTGGTGAGTATACGCGTACATAAAATTAAGTCGGCGTATGACCGACTATTTGTGTACAGTTAATGCACAAATATATGTATAATAACTGAGATTAATATAAATAATAATAAGTCAAACGGGTACGATTCGGTAACCATTGGATTAAAAATTTAAAAATTGTGTTTTTTATCGTCATTTTTTTTCTTTTTTTTTTTTACACCATAGTCCGTTCAACTCGGAAGGAGCTTTGGAAAGGGCAAAACGTTCTGTGGAACAACAGTACGCGGTCGTTGGCGTGTTGGAAGACTTCAACGTCACGCTAACAGTGTTCGAACATTACATACCGAGATTCTTCAAAGGAGCGTCCCAAGTATACTACGGTAAATTTAAATTCTATGTTCGAATAAAACTAAATTACATGTTTATCGTAAAACCACCCATTTCGTTAACAGGAGACATGGGACTACACAAGATCAATCACAATGCATTCAAGCCGCTAGTCAGCGAAGCTGTGAAAGACATAGTGAGGAAAAATTTTACCAGAGAAATAGAATTTTATCAATTTTGCAGGCAACGACTATACAGACAGAGACTAGCGTTAAATTTGTAACACAACGAACTACATCTTTTCTGAATGTCGATAAAAAGTTCCTCGTACACTACAACCCTCAAACTCGCGCGTGTTATACAATAATTATTATTTTTCGTTATACAATATTAGAAATTATGTTTTAGTTTTATTTCTTAACAGTTATGTTGTATACTTGATTATTTAACCAACAATTACAAGGCAAAATATATTTAAGACAAACATACATAATATCATATTAAGTCGAGTATAGATTTAAATTTTAGCGATAAAAAATAATAATGATACTATATTTATTGTTTTTCCTTCATGATTAATCAATTAAAAGTTTAAACGTAACATGATAATTTTTAACATTATAATATTATGTACCACTGCACTGACATTTTGTGTTTATTTTTATGTACCAGATTATGAAATAATAATTTTTAACTATGTGCTAAAATTAATTTTAAATAATAAATAATTATTACGAATCAAAGATAAATCAATTTCATTACATACTTAATTTACCTACTGTGGCTACTTATTGTATTTTTTTTCTCCAAATAGTCGACAAATCATTTCCTGCGACACAAAAACAAGTCCGGTTTTTATTGACCAATATTTTTTTGTTTGCCAGTTTATTTATAGCGATTTCTTTTCTAACAAGTTTTATTTTAAATTTATTCAATTGCTTATTTTTATTATTTTTTATTTAAAAATTGTTTTCTTTATTTACGAGGGACTCGCCAAAAATTCGAATTTGATTTTTCATTTAAAAATTGGTAAGTACGCATCTTACTTCACGATATTAATTAGTAGGGCTCGGAGTTTTAGCAAATTCATACGATATATTTTTTTCGGCGAATCACAGAACAATAAGAATAAGACAATTTGTTTCACAATTTATTAATGTCATACAAGAAATTTAATTTTGCTGATTAGTGCATATTTACAGTTTCTAGTGTTATTTTACTAATTTAAAATTTTAAGTGCTATTTATAAGCATATTTGTAGTTTTGTACCTACGTAATAAAGGAAAATAAAAATAAACTCTAATAAAGTATACAAATATGCGAAGGAAAACTTATATATTAGTTTTCAAATGGTAGATACGTTATCGGTTGTTATCACCGATAACATTGGACAATTTATTCTATTAATTTGGTTATCTTTAAAACATTGGTCAGACGCATTGTACTGCAATAATCGAATTCGTCATCATATTATTTACGTTGCAGAACTGATAAATTATATCCAAAATAAATATTGAAATATACAATGAAAATAAAATTTAAATAATTATAAATATTCTATGAACGTCTATAAAAATTTCCTCATATACTTCAACCTTAGAACTTGCAAGTGTTATGCAATTTTTGTTTTATTTTACACAATATTAGAAATTATAAGATATATTTCAATTTAACCAATTAACAATTATGTTGTACATTTAAATAATTCAACATTTCAATTCGTCAATAAAGAACAACAATTATAAAACAAAATACATTTAAGATAAACATATTATACTAAATTGAGTATTAATTCTAATTTTAGAAACACAAAAATTTAAGACCGATTCTCCAATTGTATTCAAATTATTAATATGAAGAAATGCATTTGGAATGTAACCTTGACTTAAAACACTCAAATCATTCATTTTTTCAAATTTTTTTTAATAATATCATTAATATTGTCATATATATTTATATATAAAAAAATTGACAATCTCACATACAATATAATTTAAGATTAAAATATTTTGTTTTTTAAATTATATGTATATGAGATAAAAATCATTTAATGTTAAAATACTAGCGTACTTAAAACTATATACATAATATAGAATAATCAACTATTAAGTCGAGAATTAATATTGTTTAAATAAATTAAATTATTTACAATGCTACTTTGGACTTTTTCCGAGCAATGGCATCTTCTACAGCCTTTAGTTGTTTTAACAACTCTTCTCGTCTTGATGGTGCTGCTCCTTTCTTCTATAACAAAATAATATTAATTGAATTAGCCAACTATTAGTAAACTTAACTGAAAAATTATCAAAATGCGAAAAAAACTATAATAGTTTTTAACTTTTTTACATTCAATAATTTCAATTTTTATTGATTGGATTCACAAAAAAGTAGTACAACAGGCTTGCCATATTATAATAAGCTGTAGAAATTATCAAAATATTTAGATTTAAAAAAAAATTACAATAAGATTATGTATAAAAAAATTTCTTCCCATTAAAAAATTATTAAACTAATAATTAATAGCCAAATGATGATAGATTCTTTATCTATATTTATTATTAAAATCGTCTACTCAATAAAATATAACTTAGATTTTGAGAACAGTATACAAATTAATACTAGTAAATATTAAATTTACAGAATTAAAATATCAAACAAATATTATGTAGTTACATTCAAATATCTATAATTTGTATACCCTATATCTTACAGACTCAATGTCCACCGTGGCACCTACCTATAAACTAGGTATTGCATTTGCATTACTTATCCATAGTCATTGGCATCATTAGGAAACTCATAGGCTTTAATTTATAATATTTAAATGGAAACATTAAAATAGTTCTAAGTTTACGTGGAATTATGTATTTAATGTACATAAGTATTTAAGACAGTTTTAATGTTAAAATGTAAACAAAAATTTATGTTTAAATTTGAAAGCAAGTTATAGACATTTTAAAATTATAATATTTAAGATCTCTTTAAAAATTTAAAAATGTCAGTAAATACCTTAAGTGTTCTAGGTAATATTTAAACCTATCTACATTTGATAAAAATTAAATTTACTCTAATATTTAAGTCAATAAAGCAAAATTAGTTCTGCTGAACGAATTTTTTTTTTTGACATTTGTTATATGGAAACATAAGAATAAAGAGTGCTCCAAAATGGTACCTAATATGATAATACTTACTCTTGGCGGAGAAGAACTTTTAGTATCATCATTATCGGATTCTAATGATCTCTTTTTTCCTTGAGAAACTGATTTTTCTAAAAAAATTTAAAATATAATAATGTATAATTTAACTCTATTTAGTATAAATATCAATATTATTGTATGTGAACTATTAATATATATTTTATAAATTTAACCTTTTTTAACTGGAGGAACAATTGGAGCTGTCATTTTCTTCTTATTTAATTTTAATTGTGCTTTCTGCATCTAAACAAAATTGATAATTACATAAATATTAAAAATTGACTTGTATGTATGTACATACTTTTTTTTTAAGCAATTTGTCTGGAGACAATCCTAGTTTTTTTTGTTTCGGACTTCCTCCTTCAGATGAAGATTCTGAACCACTTGAGTCAGAAGATTCTGAAGAACCTGATCCAGAGGCTGATTCACTGCTTGAAGAAGATGAAGAAGTATGAGTAGTAGCTGGAGACTTAGCTCCACTTGATTTATTTACTGCAAATCTAGGTGGCATTGGCATTTGTCTAGCTCTAAAAAAAAAAAAACATAATATTTCATAACAATGATATATGCAGTAAAAAAAAAAAAATAAAAAATGTTTACCTTTGTACAGGTTGTATAGAAGCTGGTGTATTAGTTGGAGAAACAGACCATCTATTAGTTGGCACTGGGGGATTCATAGATCGATTCATTGGTTTTTTGTCAAATGCATCTGGAGAAGGATTCCTCTCTAAAATATAAATTATTAATGGCATGCATATAACATAAATATTAATTAAAATAGTATTTTAAATTAATTAAAGGACATCAGAAAAAAAATATTTTTTCAAAATACCCTTTTGGTATTTATTGACAACAGATATCGAAACATTACTTATAAAATAGACAAAAAATATGAAAAATATCTTTAGTTACCTATTATTTATTTTGAACTTAAATTAAGTAAATTAGTTACTTAATAAATCTAAAATATATCTTTAAACACATTAACAATAATTATTTTCTTTAAATTTTAATTCATACACAGACATCAATAAACAATGTCAAAATGCTAAAATATATCTACAATATAATAACTGATTTTGTATTTAAAATATATTATAAGCCAAGTCCAATTTTAAGCAAGTTAAATTTCTTTATTTTATGAATTAAATTAACAATAATTACCTGGCTTTCTATTTGTTTTACGGCCAGGAGAAGTTTTAAATGATAATGGAGGTGCTTTCTTCCTATTTTTTGTAATTGAATTAGATCTACCTCTTGAACGACTCCGTGAGCTATAGCTTGAATTACTTGAACTACTGCTGGATCTGTTAACATTACTGTAAGATGTAATTTAGTAGATAAAATATTAAAATTATTTAGTACCTTGATGACGAGAACGAAGAATGTGAAGAATAAGACTTCTTTCTTCCTCTAAGTTTAGAACGACCTCCAGGTGATTTAGATCTCATCCATGGATCAGACCAATCATCTCCTCTACGTGGTCGACTAGATGACCTATCTCTTCTATTACGATGACCAGAAGGTTGAGGGCTACATTTAATTTATTGAATTTATAAAACTATTAATGAACATTCTAATAAATTAAATGATTACCTATAAGATTTCTCAGAACGCTGCATTATTACTTCTCTATTAGGAGGGTATTTAGGAGGTAAGCCTCGATGGTGAGGTTTCAAACCTGGATGATAATAAGGTTCAGGAGGTGGATATGGATAATATGGATTTCTCCGTGGAGGAGCATGAAAATCAATTGGATGTCCAGGTGGAAAATGAGGTAAAGGGCGACCATGATGAGGAGGCCAAAATTCTGGTCGGTGATGATAAAAATCTACTTGTGGTGGCATAAATTCGTCCACATAAGCATCTGGAAGAGGACCCCTATGATGCCGAGCTTCTAAATCAGGTTTACTATAAAAATAATAAAATTAAAATAAAATATCTTATTCAATTCTTTTTTTTTTTTTTTTTGTACTTACAATCTTTCAATAGGAGGGCTTAGTGCAGGTGAAGCAGTTGGACTAGTTGGACGCTGCGCATAGTAATCATTTTCTTTCTCTACTTCTTCTTGATTTGATGTTAAGTTCATTTTTTTTTCTTCAAAGTCAATATCAGTTTCTTTTTTTTTATTAGATTTTTTAAGTATCTAATAATATATAATATAAATATTTAATTTCAGAATTATTGTTTCATCTAATTATCATTTTACAATTTTTTTATTATAAAGTATTCTCTTTACCTCTTTAGCTTGACGTAATCCTCTTTCCCAAGCAGTTTCAACAGGTGGTATATCATCTTTTTTTATTGGAGCAATCGGACCTCCAGGAATCTATTCAATATAACTCCCTTATGTTATAGTTTAAAAAAGAAATAAGTAAAAACAATATTTACCAAAGTTCTTTCATGTGTTCGATAAGAATCATTTGGATAAAACGATGGTAAACTACCAGGTGGTGGTATTGGGCGTACCATTTCAAACATTGAATAATTGCCTTTGTCCGCGACACCCGGATGCAAAAATCTAAATAGACCATTCTTGATAGATTCATTTAGGTCCTTAAATATTTTTACATCAGCATATTACTCACCGACAGCTTGCACCCCAAGTACATTGTCCTCTCGAGTAAAATCGACATATTGGTCTGGGTTCTGTCTCTTCTGGCCGATGTTCACCTTCATCAGAAACTTCACCCTCTTCAAGTTCTTCAGGTTCTTTTTCTTCTTCAACCTCAGTCTCGTCTTTAACTGGTTTTGGTTCATCACATTCCCCGTCTTCCCCATCTTCAGCTTCAAAATCTAAAGGTTCTTCAGGGTCATTAACTACATTAGGCTCAGTCTTAGCATCCACATTATTATGGCCGTTAACTGGAATAACAATTTCTTTCGAAGAAGAATGAGTATCATTATCACTTTTCCATTCTTTTGCACTTTTCTGTAAAAAAAATAAATAAAATAATATATGATACATATCCACTATCATTTAATTATGTAAATATTTTTTTTTTACTTGAGAAGTATTATCATCATTTATATTATCCATTGAGTCTTCATCAGAAACATCTGATAAATAATTATCATGAGGTTCTTTTGTTTCTTTATCAGATTCATTGCTTCTTGAAGAAACTTTGGATGAAGGTCGAGAATGACTATTTCTGTCAGGAGAAGCAGCTGTAGAAGATACACGACTCGATGAACTAGATTCTGAACTCGGACTTTGTGGCTCATCATTTTGTTGATGTTCAGGACTACAAGGTTCAATAGCAGGACTTTTAGATTTAGATGTTGAACTATCAGGTGACTGAGGATCATCATCATCATCATCATTGTCTTGTTCTGGACTTTGTACTCCATTATCTATGCTCTGAGACCCAGAAGTGTTATTGTCAGGGCTCGGTGGGGCAGAATTATGACTGGATGCAGAAGGTGAACCGCTAACAGATTGCTCTCTAGTTACAGTTTCTGGTGATGCAGATTGGCTTGAGTTATTTGATTGTGAGTCATCAGAATTTGTAGAATTGTCTGATTCCATTTGTGCACGTTAAATACACTACTCCTATGCATAAATAATTTCCATTAGAAACTTCTATACTTAAAATAATGAATATTATGAAGTTCAGGATAAGAAGCATAGGTGAAATTTGTCTAAAAATATAATCCTGAACTTGTAATAAAACCTTTATGTATTAGAACATTGAAAAAGTTTAAATTAAACAAATAAATAAAAGTTATGAAATTTATATTATATCAGTAGAACGTCCATTTATCCTGAAATGGCCCAACCCACCCAAAGATCGCTGTTTTCTGGTAGATCTTACCTTCCATCGCAGCGAGCATATCGAGGTGCCGAAATATATAACGGGAACACACTTTTTGTCGATAAATACATGACTTTAATACTTAGAACAAGTTTACGGAAGACAGAGCAACACGCGATCGACGAGACTTTCACGACACAAACTAACTGATTAATGTAAAAAATAAAAAATTTAATCAGATATCCGGCATATCTAAATGTACTCTTAGCTTGAATTAAGTTTAAAAAAGCCGTCGATAAAAAAAAATACTCTTATTTTTTTCGCTGAAAACTAATTGAAGAAAGAAGAAGATAAAATGCACAAATAAATTATTTATATTATTATTATTGTTATTATAATGCATAATATTAAAATGGTTAATAATATATTATTATGATATATATTTCGACATCATTTATTATTATTATAATTATTATAATCGTCATAAGAAAATAATAATTAATAACAACGATAACGAAATGACACACACACACACACACCAAACGATTGGCGGCGAATCGTGCGTGCCACGAGCACGGTGTATACAGACACGATTGCCGGTGTGTGTCTGCGTCGTCATTTACCTCATAATATATTATTATTATAAATTTTTTTTTAAAAATTGGTCCATCACCCAGTTCGAGCTAGGACACCAATTCGCTCACCTCTTGGGTAAGTTTCCCGATGGTCTCTGAATTGATCGGGGCCGGACTCTGGCGGTAGGCGGCGTCGTGAGTAGGGCGATGAGGGCCCGTTGCTCACACACGAGACGAAATAGGGGCTAAAACATGGGTCCTAGTGTGACAGCGTTGTTCTCGAACCGCCCGATGATGATGGTCAGCGGGACCACTCAGGAACGGAATGTGTTGCACGATGAACAGCCGCCGAACACACACACACACACTCTGGCAACACGATTGAAGGCGAAGACGGCAATCAAAATGGTCGTATGACGAAATCGCTGGGGCGACTTAACAAATGGCTAGTGTTGGCGATTAATGGCGGTTGTAGGTCCAATAGTGCTGGGGTGGTCACTCGTCGTCGTACTGTCGTAATATTAATTTGTAGGTGTATTCGACTGTGGATGCCCCGACGGAGTGACGGACGTCGAGCGAGCGAACTAGCGACGCGGCGCAGTGCGTGCACCGGCTGCGGCGATGCATTACCGCGGTGTCCGGTCTCCAAGTGAATAGCGGACGATCGTAATATTCGTAATGACTATTGAGATAAAAAATTAAGAAGTTATCGTTTACAATAAGTATACAATTGGAAAACTCTCGAGTTAAATTTAATTTAACAAAATAATTTTATTTATATAACTTTTGGTGCAATTTTAGTTTATGTTTTGGATTTTTTTGGGAAAATGAATATATTGGTTTTATTTAATGATAATTTCTGGACTTTCTGGTAGTAAATTGGATTTGATAGAGATATTTAGCAAATTAATTTAATTTAGTAAGTTGTTTAGTTTATCATATTCATTTATTTATCTTTAAATATCATTGAATTCGAACTTATTTTACTCATTTTTATTTTTTGATAATGACCTACCTACTCAATAATGATCCGACGTCGTATTCTTGAGCCTTGATTGATACACTAAAGAGTGGCGAATTGATAATTCAAATATTAATCTGCTAGATAGTGACACGTACACATAACAAATAAAAATTCCCTGTCCGGTCATAGATTTCAAATTGGTTGTGTGTGCGCGCGATCTTTAGCCATGAAATTGTCGTACTCGAGTACTTGACTGGTCGTTACGCGGAAGGGAGTCGGGACGCCAGACCTACAGTGCTACACTATTATTGGTTAGTAATATTGTAATATTGCAAGGTAGCCTCCATAGACCACATAATTGCCATAATTATAATTTACAATGTCCATGGTGGCATCAGATATTATCACTCCATGGACATTGGACCCTGACTCGACGATTTAAACGATTTACTTTTGTTAAATATTTGGTACATTACTATTTAGTATTTACTAGTTACTACAGTAGTACAATCAGTGCATACTGCTAAGCGTCCCTCTCGAGTTTTCCCTGTATTCGGCATTCTCAGTTCAAAGTGTCTCTCTGGCCTCTATTTAATTGTTATTGATTTTTTGCCGATGACCGGTGATTGTTATTCATCCTACGGGCTACGTCGAATGTGTAACGAACGATTTTTATTTTTCGCGTTCACTTTAGCGTTTAGCAGCACACAGCTGTAACCGCGTTTCCGTTTTTCGTACTTGGTCACTCGGTACCACACTATCACAGCAAAACAAGTTTCATCAGTTAACATAAAGTCATAAACGCATGTTTACAAACGCGTCATGGCGTCTTGCTAAGATTCTACTAAATCTCTACCGTTGTTTAGATTGTTCAAATTATTTTTGACGTACAATTCAATCTAGAGAAAAGAGATAATATATCAGGTAATTGTTTAGCGCTTACTAAATATTTCAATATAATTTTTAGAATTATAGCATTAAGGCATAAATGCTGTTTTGTTGCCAATGCTCATTTTTAAATTTTTTGAACTTAAGTTTAGAACATTTTTTTGTTACCAATACATAGTTACGATTGTTGATATTAAAATAGTTATTGTTGTGATTATTGTATGTAGTTATGATTGTAATAACTAATAAGACATTTAATTATTTCTAGCTACTAATAGGTACATGGTTAGTTTCAATGTATGTTTCGCCTAATTGATCATAATTTTATTTTAAACAAGTATAGCGATAAGTTATGAAGATGATGTAATAAGTAATAACCAGAGACATTTGTAGTAATAAATAACAAATCAATCTGTTAACATTTATTTGTTGTTTATTATGCTGGCAGATTGATAACTTATTGGATTAATTATTCAGCAAAAATTGTTAATTTTAACAATCAGTAGCAGTTAATGTGTAAAACATTAATTTTACTTAAATACTAATAAAAATATGTCAAAAGTTAAATTACCCGTTATTCAATTAGTAAAATAAAAGATAAAATTAAAATTTTGTAATAAAAAAGAAAAAAAGAATATGTTTAAAAAGAAATGATATCAAAATACCTTATGAAGAACAAGAGCATAACAGTGAATTGCTATTGTGCACTTTTTCTATTCACAATAATAAATCCATTAAATAAAGTATAAATTAAAAAAGAACTAATGTATCACACAAAAAATTTATATTATTAGAAATAATCTATTTTTAAGTATGAAATAATTAGTAATTTTCAAATGTCAATGTATTTCGAAATACTTAGAAAACTAATAAAATTCCCTTTCTTGTACATAGTTCCATAAATATTTTATCTAGACATTTTTTTTTTTTTTTTTTTTTTGTGAACTTTTTTTCTGACCAATTTTACATTACAGTAGGTACCTAGATTGTCCCAAACAACTACTATCTAATTTGATATTCTTATCATAGGTATTAAGTATCGCCCTTTAATACACGTCCACATAGTCTACCACATAGATAAAACAATTTTATTAATGAATACAAATGTAGGATTATAATATATTTAATAAAACACAATTAAAGCAATAATTTGATAATACATGTCATAATCTAATTTTCTATATAAAAAGATATATATTAATACATTATATATATGTTAATATATAAAAGTGACTATTTTTATTATTTAAATTATAAATAGGTATAATTTTACATCTCTTAAAAAAAATTCAAATGTGTTGTCATTATTGTTCTGCCAAATATAAGGGCAGCAATGATGGCGATGTACCGTGCATTTTTTTTAAATTTCCCTATAAACTTTCTACATGTTGTGTCTGTGTACCATTGGTGTAATTGACAAAAAATTGGGTAGACTGTGTATAACGTGTAAAAATATGTGTTGTAGACGACAAGTGTGCGGTAGACCGCATATGAGAAAAATACCAATAATTTAATTAAGTTATCCTAGCAACTTCGCTAATACATTTATTTATTTTAATCACAATTTTACTTATTTAAATTCTGTTCACGCTATAATAAATAATATAATATCTTATAAATATAATTGTTCTATGAGCCTATCTGACATCTAGTAACAAAAAAAATCAGATTGATCTGTTCTGAGGCAAGCTTTCAAATATTTGTGTCACCCTTCATAGGATTTTATCTAGTTACCATACTTTAAATTTATTATAAATCTAAAAAGATAATAGATATTATTATATCTTATACCCATGTTATGTATTATATTTTATAGATAATATATTTATTATTATTATGTAATTATTAAAACTAGAAATTTAATAATTTAATTATTTTTTTTTAGGAACAATGAATAATTTGGCTAATTATGCTGATGACGGTTATAAAAATATGCTAAGTAGTTTCCGGACTAATGATTTGCAAACACTATTGGGAGCTTTTGGTCGAAATAAAGCAGGCCGAAAATCTGAATTAAAAGATCGAGCAATTGAATTGTTAAGATCTAGACCACCTGGAATGAGTTATTCATCATATGTAGGAAAAATATATGATATATATCGTTCCATGCAAAATGATATGCCTCCTAATAATGATATTATGATGCGTAGTTTATTGCAAAATCAACAACAAAGGCAGATGGTATCTATTAATCAGATACAGAACCCGCCACAAAGAATGTATCAACCACCACAATATCCTCAACAACCGATGCATATGGCACGAGCTGGATTACCTCAAGTTATGCCTCAAATGCAAAGAGGCATGTATAGTAACCACATAGGAGCAAATTCTATTCCTGGAAATACTATGGCTAACAATAATATTCAGTATATATCTGGCAGTTATCAGCCATCTGGACCTCGTACTACTATAGTATCATCTCAATTACCTTCAAATCAACAAATAAATATGGTATCACAAGATGCATTGGGATATGATATGAAAACATCGGGTAGTGGAAACAATTCTTACACCCCATCTCTTGAAACTGTAGCCCAAATCAAGTTCAAAAAATTACCATTTTATGATGTTGTTGATGAAGTTATTAAGCCAACTCTTCTAACTGGCATGGACAGAAATACATTACAAAACGCTCCTAGAGGTAGTAATATTTTATGATTATTTTTTTAAATTTAATTTTATTAAATTTATAATATTTATTTTATTTCAGGTATGAAAGAAACTACATTTAAACTTCTTTTGTCATGTGAACACGCCAATCTCGTTGCCATGAATCGTGACATTTCTCCTGGAAAAAATGAATATATCTATCAGTTCCAGATTCGAATCTGTCAGTTGGTAGAGCCTATAACTAGCGAGTGTACTGATTATATGCCTCTTGGATTACACATACGACTTGGTTTAAAAGCATGTCCATTACCACCTACTGCTCCTAATACTCGACCAGGAACTGAATCTAGACGAACTGCAAGACCTATCAATTGCACTCAACTTGTTAAACTTTCTCCAATCGTTAGTAACACAATCACTATAAATTGGACTCCTGATGGAAAAAATTACGTTCTAGCAATGTATATTGTAAAAAAATTGACTGCAGAAACTTTACTAAAAAAACTTCAAGATAAAGGAGGGAGGAGTTCTGAAGAAACTAAAAACTATATAATTAAAAAGTTAGCTGATGTTGATCCAGATTTGGCCACTACATCTTATCGTTTTTCCTTGGTGTGTCCATTGGGTAAAATGAGAATGAAGATACCAGCAAAATCTATTCATTGTGATCATTTACAATGTTTTGATGCTAGTACATTTATTTTAATGAATGAGAAAAAGCCAACATGGATGTGTCCAACTTGCAATAAACCTTGTTTGTATGATGATATACAAATAGAAAATTATTTTTTGGACATTGTTTCAAGTCCAACACTCAAATATTGCAGTAAGGAAATTGAAATTTTGGCTGATGGCACATGGATAGTTTATGAAGAAAATAAAGAGACAAAAAACACCAATAGTACTCCTGATACCAAAGTAAAACCTATTGATTCTGTAGACTTAGACAGTGACGATGAAAAATGCATTGAACCAAAAACAGAACCTTGCCCTGAAAGTTCTAGACCCCCAGAATCTGAAAACTTAAAGTCATCTTTTATCGATTTGACATTAAGTGACGATGAAGAACCGCCAAAAGAAAAAGATAAACAAGAAAATGAAGCCCAAGCAGCTGACGCTATAGAACCAATTGCTGTAGTTGATTTAAAACCGCAAGCTCAAGTACAACCGCAACAAGCTGTTACCAGCTCTGAACAAGGAGTAGTAATTGAAATAGACAGTCCATCTCCTCCTTCAAGTCCTACCCCTACGACTGAAGCTTCCTAATTTATTTTTATTTTTATTTAATATTGTAATCAATTTTGATATCTATTAATATTTAAAATTTTGATATCTATAAACATTTAAATTTTGATTATTTAGTTCAATCCTTGTAGCATCAGTATATTTAAGATTAATATATTTTTTTTAATGACATATTTAATAAGTATTAAAATATTAATTTTATATTCTTTCTTAATATTGGAATATTTAATAATTTATTAACTAATTTAGTTTAAATTGAATATAGTAACATGGTTCCCGTGTAATATTGGGCCTTGTAGAAGAAAAGTTACAATATTATTCTTATAAAAATGGTTATTATAATAAATAATTAAAATAATAAATCCCATCACTTAAGAACAACCTAAGGATATCTAATAAATTAGTCACTGACCTACATATTTCATATACTTAGATATCGCACATAAGACTACGAGTAATAATGAATTTAAAAATATTCAAAATTATTTTATTTAGTATGTTATTAATCAAAGATTACCAACTGAATGTTAGGACATTTATCACCCTTTAGTAGAATATTTTTAAATAACACTTAGCAAAAATGTTATCTAAAAAATATCTTTGTAATTGCAGTTCAATATAAATTAAATAAATATTTACCTATATTAATTAACTAATTTTTTTTAAACACTACATGATCCTACAACATATTCTATCCATTTTATTATGTATTATTTTTTCCTTATTTTGAATAAAACTTGGTGCTACAATAATTAAATTAGGCTTATAATTATATTTTTTTATTTTTAATGATTTTTGAAATATATAAATGTATCTATAAATGCTATTTTCTTATTTCCATGTTGATATGTAATATCAGATTGAAAAATGCAGACTAGAACAAACCGCCCTGTTGTTGATCGAAATTATTTCGTGGGGGGGATGATCATTGGGGGGCCCGGGGGGTATTATTACCCCCATCTCCAGAGAAAAATGTAAAACTTGCTATATCAACTAACAATAAAATTAAATATTATGATAGAGGTTATAGGTTATTGTATTGGCCATTACTCATTAATAATTAATTAATCAATTATTGAGGACACTTCTTGTGTGAACAAAATATTGTATGTAATTTAGATTTATTTTTACTTCCCTCCACTATTTGCTCTTATTTTATTGTACCCTCTTAAAAATGTACGATTCCCCCTCCCTCACGGGTTAGAAGATCTGGAATAAACACATTATTCTGGGTATGTTTAATTTGAATTCAATGATAGTCAAGTTATGTGTATGATGATTGATGGCTATTGACAGCATTTTGATTTAACTTCATATCAATAGCATCAGATATAAGTATAGTATAGTGACTAATATGTTTTATTATTATTTTATACAAAACTATTAGTTGTGACGGTAACCACCGTTTGTAACTCGTTGTAGACACGTAGGTACGCACTACTCTACTATAGTACATGTATAAACATAAAAGAAAAAAATTAATAAATTTTCGTTGGTGCTACTCATCTTTCACCACTTTTCAGTATTAGAATAATCACATGGTTCTAGGCCTTAAAAATCGCATCATTTATGATACCTATGTAAAAACAAAAACCCGATAGTACGGTTTCGAATAGAGTAATAGACTATGAACAAAGGAATACCTAGTACAAGTAAATATAAGCTTTTAAGAATACAATTTTTTTTATCCGTGATTAAGCCACTAAAGAATAGGTACATTCATCTGGAACTTGTGTTTCCGATAATGTTTCTGATTATCCATCACAAGCACTAATGTAATTTAATTTTATCATATATTCCCGACAAATGTAACGCGTGGATACGATTATTTTTAAAATTTTAAAATTTAGTAAGCTATTATCAATTTTTATGATTTTTATATTTAAAAATATAAATATATTATTATTTTTTTATATTTTTTTTTTTTTTATCATTTTTTGCATTTTCACGACTTAACTTAATCCATATTTCGTGTTTGTAATTTTTACAAACGCAATATAAAGATAAGTAAAAATAATGATATTTTTATAATTACATTTTTTTTATATATGGTAATGCATTACTGTTTTCAGTTTGCTTTTAGTAGCTGGTAGATTTTTGGAGTATCAGACGACAACAAAAATATATTTTAAAAGTAATAAAAGGTAGGAAAGAGTTATCCGATAGGTTTTTTTTTTACTTATAGGATGAAAAACTTATAATGAATCTTGTATTACATTTTCAAATCTTAGGTATAAAAACAAATATTTTGTAAATTTTTAACTACAAAGTAATTTATTGATATTTGTGGATTTTAGGAATTTTTTCAAAGTTCTAACTTTGAATATTTATAAAAATAAATATTTTCGATTTTTTTTTAATCGAGAAATTTTACAACTTATGAAAAGCTTTAAGTTAAATTTTCTCAATTTTCTACCCAGTGAATAATTTACAATCGAAATTTATAGAATGAAAAAACTAGAAAAATGAAAATTTATTATACCTTTAAATAGCTTAAAATTATTCAAAATATTTTGAAAATTTTAAATATCTATAATTTTTTTGTTTTCTAATCGCATCAAAAACAAAAACAAAATCGATTTTATCAAAAATTGATTTGCGTAAAAATTACTAGTGTTAGCTAACAATATTGATATCGTGGGTATTTTCTTAATAATTTCGATATAGATATTTAAATATAAATATCAAAAATATAGCGATATCGGGGTTAATCTAGGTTCGAGATTTTACGGACGATTAAACACTAAACTGAGTAAACAGTATAAAATAAAATTATAATATCTATCTATAAATGTATAAAGTAAATACTAAATTATGATACGAGGCGATATGTTTCAAAGGAATAATTCACCACTATACTAAACAATTTAAACTAAATTCAGTGTCGGTTGTTAACTCGCGATGAGACGTCGTAATTATTTTATTTTGTATTATTTTATATTTATTATTTTTATTAAACAAAATGAGTGAAAACTTTAAATTAGTTCTGTTGTTTAGCGCTAGGAGTGATATGTAGCAACATTTTGATTTTAAAGTTAATAAAAAGGCCAAAGGGGATTGTATTAAATAAAAATTAAGTTTTTGTAAACAGTGCAAATGTGCTGTTGTTTATATACTCGTAATATGTATTCTATACTTTTAATATGCTTTCAATAAACTAAATTGTATAAAATGTAACTTGTTAATAAATATGTTGTTATTTAAATCGATATTAATGCCGGTATTATTCTAATTTTACGATATTATATTGGAAAAAAATAAATACAATATCGATAATTAATAGTATATATCGCTGGCCAATACCAAAAATTACTGTTTTCCTAAATTTTTTCAATTTTTTCAATTGTAACAAAGTAGAGAATTTTTTATTTTGATTTCTCTAATATTACATAAATTATAAATCTAATTTTTATTCATAACTACACTCATTTTAAAAAATCGTAATATTTTATTGACTATTATTATTGTGTGGTCCACTAAGAAACTAAAATGAAATAAAATTTTTTTTTAGGTAGGTATACCTCCACTACATTTATATAGTAAATCTTACTAAATTTAAGGCAAGTCTCCGTTTGCCCAAATATTTTTAAATTATTTTCTTTTTAAGCCCAAAAATAGTATAGCACTTTTTGATAACATTTTTATGACACTTGTCACATACTTTAGTAAACAATTAATTTTAATTACTTATAGATAAATTACAAATTTAATAAATATATTTTTCATATCACATTTTTTTTTTAAATTTATAATATTCTTAACACAAATCCATTCTTTTTTATTCTTAACGCATCATTGTAATAATTGAAAAATACACAATACATTTACGAAGAGTAATAAAAGCCAATAACTTGTGGTACTCTCTGGGTAATGCTAAATGGTTTTATAAAATTAATTTACAAAAATAAATATTAGAGTGTTTCCGCAAGTGCAATGTATTAAAAAAATTTAATTTGAAAGTGTTATAATACCTATTCTTGAGCAAAAAGAAAATAAGTTTTAACATCATATTTGGGCGAAAAGCGAATAGTCCTGCCCATGGATTTAAAATCTGTTATGGTTTTAATCGATAATATAAATCTAATATTGGATACAACTGACAAATGGTTTATAGTAATCACAAGTCATAACGATTTAAGTTAAGACCTACAGATGAATGAGGAGAGCCAGAGGTAAACATTTCTTTGTGTATTTTTAGACTATAACCTTGTCTTCTCTTCAATTCTAAGAAATAGAAATATGGTTAAACAATTAGCCCGATACATTCGTTAAATAATACATATGTCAAAATGTTCAAAAAATATTCTTTTTGCTGAGATAATTAAAATCAAAATTCAATAGTATAATATCAGTAATAGTATTAGTATGTCTTAACGACATCATTTTAAAACCGTACAACAGCAAATTTACGTTTAGTTGAACCAATTTTGTGTTGTTAATAGCTTTAATATTTAAATAAATTGACCTATTATTACATTTAAAAGTAAAAATATAATCTACGGCATCGAGTATGTTTTTATTGATATTTAAATTTTAATGCGGTTTATGAGCATTAATATTGCAAAGATTCCATAGATAGTATTTTTACCTTTCAGTTTTATTACAGGTAAATTTACTACATGTAAAGAATAGTTGACAAATAACAAGGTCTGCTGAATGCAAATTTCCTATAATGTGCAGTGCTTTTGTAAGACGATGACAGACGAGATAGTGCATACGTATTGCTGTATGAAAATTCTAAAATCGGCGACACACACGAATGTGGCTTCGAATATATCAAAGACCGCCGTAGTAGACGGTAGTATAATAATATAATGTGCATTATATGTATAGTAATTATTATTTATTATTACGCAATTTGCATTAATTGTATGGGAGTGCTACATTATGTTGACCAAAACGACCTGTGGATGACTTTTCCTTCGCACTACTTTCCTACCATTCACCATTCATTCATTTTCGTTACGTTATGTATTAATAAAACAAAATATAAACAAAGAAAATAAAACAATAATTGTAAGTATAACTGTTAAGTAATTACATTTTTTATTTTTATTTAAATATTATATTAAAGATATACGTCTTTGAGACATACTAAAATTATTTATTATTTTGTCTTAACTAATTTTAGTTCTTAGATCTCTCTCAATATTAATAACTGTTTTCTACTTACTACAAATAGTCGAAAGACGTTTCGGCGTAATCGTTATCGACTTATCGATAATCGTTTTATAAAATTATTTTAAGTAATTAATACATAATAATTTATTTATCATAATTCATAATATAAACTATAAATTGACAATAATATTTTCTATATTATTCTGATCAGTGATCGGTATGTTTTATTATTATTATTATTATGAAGATGAAAAGTCCTAGAATCAAATCTATCTTAATGTCTATGAAATATTAACATAATATTATAATTAAATAATTTTAACCAATAAAAATTCGATGATGCTATTAAAAATTTTGAGGTGTTAATATGAAATTACCACGTAAACGGTATGTACAGTAATTTTTTTAGCATGACTCTGTTCACAATAATAAAATTTTATAAAATTTTATTTATTTAAATAGCGTTTTTTTTTTTTTACTTGAGTAATTTCAGAATTTATAGATTACTATATAAATTGTTTAATGTATACCAAATTAGTATACTTTCTATAATGCTTCTATAGGTGCTCAACTCAAATAACCTAACAATATTGGTCGGACTCAATTCCAATAACCCAAAAGTATTTGCGAAACTCAAATTCAATATTTAGGACTTAATTCAATGTTATTCAAAGAAAGTTGTTATATACCCGGTACTTATCAGGGCCGTATTTAGGAATTTTGCGCCCCGAACACAACATTTAATTTATTAATACTTTTTTTTAATTTCATAGTAGTGGTGGCTAAATCTTTTTTCACAGTGGGGCCGTATAATAAATTTATTTATATGTTTCCTTTTTTCATTGACAATATAATTTGCAGTTGATTATTAGTAATTTTAACTAAGTATGCATTTTTTATGCATTTTGAATAGTAGGTATTTCTATCTATTAAACCAGGGGTCTTTAAACTACGGCCCGTGAACGGTGAACAAGTTTTCATCAGCTAGCCAAATGACAGCAAATATTCTAAAAATGTGTATAGTTTTCAAAGTCGTTATCGCGCGCACGTGCAATTGTCAGCTGTATCAGCTATAATTTATAAATTATATGTGTTCATACATTTTGGTTCGCTAAGAGCTTTTTTTATTTTATATGGCTCTCGGATAAAAAAGTTTGAAGACCCCTGTATTAAACGCAAAAAACACGAGTAACTATTTTATGACTCAGGTATTTCAATTTAACTACAGCAACTGAATACAAATATTTTGTTCTTGTTTAATTTTTTTTTAAGAAAATTCAATTTTGTTTTTTGTGCTTTTTAAATTTTTATAACAACATGTTTAATTATTATATTAAGCTGAAAGTCGGTAAACACCTATTATGTATATGTAATGTCATGGATGATAGAAGACTACAATTTTTAGATTTTGAGCGGAGCGATATTGATATTATAATTTATAATGACAGTTTTTTTGGTTTATGTATACAGTAAAAAGGTAATCTAAAAAATGATTTGATTTTTAACTTTGAAAGTGGTTTGGAAAGAAAACTGTATGTAAATTATACATGTATCAAAATAACTGAGTAAAAAAAAAAATTTTAAAAAAAAAGGAAAAATGGGTATTTTTAATGAAATTGAAAATGAATAAACGATAATATATATGAATTTTTCACCAAATGTTTATATGATGATTTTCTATACATGATATAAATTTAAAAAAGCTTGCATTTTTTCGAGCTATTTATAGTCATTTTAAATTTTCAATTATTTTTATTTAAGCAGTAAATAAATGGGTAATTTGTAAATAAAATTGTTTTGTAGTTGAAAATTTTTATAATGCTTAATTTTTATACCTGAGACTTGAAAATGTAATTAAAAGTTCCTCATATAAGTAATTAATTTTGTTATCAAAAATCTAAAAATTATTTAAGCATAGTATTTTTTATAGACATTTAAGTTTTAATGTTAATGAAATTACATATTCAAACATGAATAATGATAAATATTATTTTTTTTTTAGTTTAAAAACATCATTTGTTAGAAAAAAAACATTTTATAATATATTATAATAATATTCAAATGTATTGTTTTGGAAAAAATGAATTCAACTTGCAGTATTATTAATAGTAAAATAACTTACTTTACCTAATAGCAATATAATAAAAAAAAAAAAAACATGAAATGTTATGTAGAGGTATGCATATTACTGTCTTCGCTCAAAATCGTTTTTCGTATATACAATATTATGTATCATTGAATTCAAAAACTTCACACATCCATCACAGTGACTCACTTTACACATACCTTACAACAGAACCTTGTCCACTTGTCCGCCTTTTTTATTATTATTTTAATTTCAAATCGAAATTTTCTATCATTCTTCTGTGCCTATATATTATATACTACATAATGTATGTGCACGTACGATATAATAATATCGTAAATGATAATATTTATTCGAATGACTCGAAAGTAGAAAACCATCATTCATCCTGGAGTGACGGCACTTCGAATTTAAAGGCTACCCAAACTGATTTTTCGTTGTTTGTTTTGTCACCGCGTTTGGTACACGCTGTGCGCGTTGCGTGTGCAGGCCATAATTAAAGTTCAAACGCGCCGAGGCAGTAGTACGCGTTCTGTTGTCGGCTACCGCGAAAGTTCAACTGCGCTGTTCGCACGCGCCACACACACATGCAGGTAATATTACACCACGTTTTTCATCTTCAGTTAAATCAATTTTATTTTATTATTAATTTATATATAATATGTATATATTATTTATGTGTTAAACTGTCCTAGTGTAGCGATTGTATGCATACGATTTGAATTGTATTTCCGTATATACGTATATTATTTGATATAATATACTTATAGGTTTTCGCGGGAAAATATCCGATATAATATTCTCATCTCATATGATATAGTAAAATATGTTGTTTTTAGAAGATTTTGCATTTAAATATATCATATCTTCTAGACGAATCAAAATAATTAGTAACTATACCTACATGGCTAAACGAGTGTGACTATGTATGAGTATTGTATAACAATAAAGTATTGCCCAGGATTAAACTATAATAAATAGTTTTGACTTGTAAATTTTAATAAGTAGATATCAAAATGTTGTAAATTTTTGAAGTTTTTACAATTGGTATATAAGTATTTTGTATTTATCATCTAATAAAATAACGCTCGAGTTTCGTGTGATTATTAGACTCTTTGGAGACGTTTGATTATGATAAGATTAAGTACTCAGAATAATTAATATTATGTTAAGTATTTACATATTATTCGGTGTCATATTATTAGATGTATAGATGCTTAATTTTTTTATTAAAAATATTTATAAATTATTATCTGTTTGTTACGTGTAGTAAAAATATAAATATTTAAATATACCTTACAGGCTACAATTAACAAGACGAGAGTATGATTTATTATGTAATACATATATAATATATACAATGTACATTATGTATATTACTGCTATAGTGTTTAAATGTTGCGGGATAATTCATTAAAGGTCAGATCATCACACGTGTAATCGCATAAAACGCTATAATTAGATATACCTAATTATTCAGAATAGGAATTTAATTGGCGTCTTGTTGAAATATACGCTCGTATATTTACTGTAATTTATTATGTGTGTATTGTTTAGAACATAATATAATGTGTAAACTGTATAGGCACTTTAGTCAAATCTTACATCTTAATAATATACACCTATATATTTTGTATTTATGAAACAAATACATTTACCTACTACCCACCCAATTATTAGTTAGGTATTTGATAATTATTGATATAATATAATTATAATAGAAATTAATGGTAATATATTATATTAAATATTATATGCGTGTGTTATGTGTATATTATTGTATAATAGGTATGTTTACGTTATTACGTCAAACAAAACATATCGTCTATACCAAAATATATTTATTATTTTATTCATTTTCAAACCCATTACACAGAGTTTAGGTAAATTTTTATCGTTATATATTACCATTGGAACGTTTAAACACGCTGTGATTTTTAAGTAAATATATACAAACCTACACACAATATTACAATTATACACTTAAACATACAGAAAAACGCAAACATGTATATACGATACTATATATATATTGGATTCCTAATAAATGTATGCATAATTATATACATATTATAGTTAATAGTTATTACTTACTAGTAATGGATTTCGAGTGTATTTTAATACAATATAAATGTATATACATAGAGGTAGTAGTTATCTATTTAAAAAAAAAAAATCGGTTTGATTTCATTTGTATTTATTTTTTATTAAATATAATAAATATAGAATAAGCTTTTTAATTTTGTGCCGACCGCGTTAAATGAAAATAATAACAACAATCAATAATAATATAGAAATATATAAAATATTTACCCCCTCACTTATACACACACATATTATATAAATGCTTATATTAAATAATAGTTTTGAAAGATAAAAAAAAAATTTAAAAAAAAATATATATATTTAAAACATCCATTAGTAAAAGCTATGTATTAATTAACTCGCTGCAGCGACGGACTGCCTTTGTGGGTCATGTACAGCCGTCTGGCCCAGTAATATTGATCTCGTTTCAGCATTGCCTCTCACCGGTACCTAATCTATTATACGAGTCTCCTTCTATTATATATAATATATATATATATACATATGTTCATCATACGATCGGCGAATAATATGTTTACAAATTATAAAAATTTATTTTAAAATCAGTTTTAGTCATTAGAAAATTTTTAGCGTGACGTATTAATATTTAATTATTATCATATGAAAGTTCGTCATACAGAGCAATTCATCAAGCCCCTCATATATTATCTATTTATTTAAATTATTCTGATTTTGGAAGTATTAAGTTTATGGTTAATTAAATACCGTACA
Source organism: Melanaphis sacchari (assembly GCF_002803265.2). Lineage (NCBI taxonomy): Eukaryota > Metazoa > Arthropoda > Insecta > Hemiptera > Aphididae > Melanaphis > Melanaphis sacchari. The sequence continues at coordinate 1,293,668 of NW_020270395.1, read as the reverse complement.
TAAAATATTTAGTATTTGTATGCTTTGTAACAATATTAATTTTTTTACAAATTAGAACCACATACATTGTAAGGCAGACGAAGATTTTTAAAAATGTTGACATATTTTAATTAAAAATTATGTGAATTTCTATAGAATTATTAAGTTTTATGTAGGCATTAAGAAAAAAAGCTCGTTATAATAGGTTTATATCTGTAGAACCCAGCGAAAGTAGTGATTATGTGAAAATTATAGTAATTGAAACATACTATTTTAGGTAGTATTAATGTATAATATGATTTTATAATATTTTTAAAAACTATCTGACTGTAATAAATATACTAGACTATATCTTGTAGGTAAATTTTATGTATAAAAAATATATATAGTACACAAAGTTTAATAATTCAGAAACTACTCATTTAATTTTTTTCTTAAACAAATAAACATTTTCAAAAAAAAAAAAAATAGTTCTGAGTGATTTGATTCTCCAAATACTCTGTATAATTACCCGTGCTTGAACAAGTGTACGCAACATTGATAGGTACTAAATAATTAAGATTAATGATATAATTTTCTTTTTTTTCTTTTCTCACAAAAGCTTTATATTATATATTCGAACCATTTACCCGATACTTACTTAAATGATTATTAAAACTCACTAGTTTCTGCTATATAGAAATGCTATAAAATATTTTTAAATCCTTCACAAATAACGTAATAGTACGCGCATTCGTGTGTGTTTTATAAAATTAAATTAAGTTAAAAAAATAACTATGATTTTGTAAACTTTGTAAATTTGTTTTTTTCTAGTAGTACACAAGAGTTGTCTTGTTTGCATTGTAGGCTGTAGATTTTATGTTTGTTTAATCGATAAAAAACGAAAAAAAAAATCGAAAAAACTACGCGTTTCAATTTGCGACACAATATTGCATTTGATTATCGAATTACTTTATTGCACGCTATCGGTAGCGCATATGTATGAAAAATATATTCTCTATACTAAATGTTTTATCGGAAAAATAATATTTGTACCACATACCAAAGCGTATTAATATATATTTTATATAAAGTATAGTAAATTATATGTTGTGTAATACCGTATCGTTGATTATATCGTATTCATCTATCAAAAATCCCACGTTTTATTCGTACCCATTTCGTATGTCTACGGATAAACTATATTTTTACTGCAGTATATAATATTAAGTATACCTATACCTACATCAATCATTATGTTATAACACATTTCAATACTTAAAAAAAAAAAAATGATGATAATAATAAAAATGTATTTACGTTTTGCTTCGAAATACCAATTGAGTTGAAATGTTAAACACAAACACGACCTATTTTATTTTTTTGTGGTAAAGGTAGTCATTTCAAGTCTTAAAAAAAATTTAATCTCGCGCGCTTAATGGTTTGTGAATATCTCGGTAAAAAGTTGAAAAACCAATTTAATATTAATAAATTTAATACCCTATTATTTGATTTACCAAAATATATATCAATAACACACTATTCGTACGAATCCTCGGCAAAGGTTATTTGCTGTTTGTTTACGAATAATATTCTACATGCGTTGAATCGTTGTTCGTAAAAATCTTACCCTACATTAAACTGTTCGCTATTGCTGTAGGCAGGGAGTAAAACTCTTACAAAAATGTAATAGTTATTTTTCTACGAGTAGAACAGTAATACACAAACCCGTAAAAATAAATGTATATTTAAACGTGTAGGTATGTGTGTTTATTGTGCATGCGCTCAGGATGCGTGTAAATAACATATAACAATAAATGAAAATTCTTCAAAATATAGAAATATCTGAATAATACATACATAAGATTTTATAATAATATGCAGAATTCAGTAGTTATCACTTTTATTTACACGCATTTACACTATACAATAATAATGTTTATGCGCCCATTATTAAAGGCCATAATTGGTACGGAACAATATACGGCGTATGCAATTTATATAACATATGCAGCATATTTATAATGATAAAACAATATGTATTTTATATTGTTGAAATACACAAGGAATTTTTTGATAATAAGTGCGCATATATTCTGATATTTATAATTATACGGTCCCTTAAGTATTGTCCCGGACGCATTAAAAAAATATTATTATAAAATAGCTCGCGGGACTGCGGGAAGAACGATCGGCTGCTGACCGGGGGTTGCCTTGAACGCAATTCCTCGAAAAAGCCACCCCTTCTGCAGCATAGATTTTATAGGTCACGCAGTATCAGCGTGTATCACCCGTCGGCAACCGTAGCACAATATTTCAACCATAATTATGTTATTTAAATGTAATATCGTATTTACATATTTGCAACCTATATAATATTCTTATTATTATGTATACACTATACACATGACAAAATCATGATAGTTGAAAGTTTATTAAATTATTATTATTATTATTATTATTATATAGATACTTATTATAGTTGGAATGTTTGTTTAGGTACCGAAAATGAATTTCGCGTTGATCGTTAGGTAACATTATTTTCCGTAATAATTAACCAAACTTTAAGTACACTTGTAACAATTATAGTTAAAATTATATTGAAACATAAATTATTTTTGATAACAAAACAGCAGATTTTAAACGAGAAAATTCATACACTATTATGATAATAATTATTGATTTAAATGGACTTATTGACCGAATTTAATAAAAACAATTTTAGTAATGCAGCTTGACAAAATGTTTTTTTTATAGATTTTTGTAGTATCTGTGCCACAACAATAAATTGCTGTCATTTTATTATTTTAATCAAAAACCTTTAAGTTTGTTTAGTACGTATATATAATGCATATTTTGGTTGATGGGTCCCTTATTAGATAATATTATAATCCCGGGCGTCGCAAAGTTTTTATATTCAAAAAATAATAAATTTTGGTAGGTATTGTTTTTAAATTATTTATAAACATAATATTATCACAGTTCAAGAATCCGAAACAAAATAATATGAAATGCAAAGATACTATTAATCTAATATTTAGGCCAAAGTCTAAATCAATAAAACTTAAATGAATGTAATATTAATTTAATACACCATGATGTTCAAATTATGTAGGCCGTTAAACAATTATTTAAATAATTACCTTTTCGTAACACCTAGCAATCAGTATAGTTGGTAAATAAAATAAAAATGTTTTAAAAAAAATTAGTAAATTTATTGTTATAGTCGATTGTGTTCCATAATAATTGTATTATCTAAATCAACCCCCTGATTGTAAAAACTATATAGGTATTAAAATATTTTGTCTTAAATTGTTTATCATTAATTTATCTCTTCATGAATATGATTAAATAGGTAGCTATAAACCTAAAATATTATACTTACGAAGTAAATTGTAAAAGTTTCTTGATTTTATTTAAACATTTATATTAATTAATGCTGATATCTGCAATAATACTTACCTATAGACAGGCCCTAATTTGTTATATGGAGGACGCTCATATAATATTATCAGATTTCTTTTTCGTGTACGAATTATTTTAATGTACCTAGTACTTATGTAGTAGGTACGCTTATATTATTTTATAAAATCAACATAAAGTTTTTTTTTTCATACTTCTATTTTATATGGCAACCTATACATTAAATTTTATTTCATAAATTAAAACAAATAATTTTCTTGTGTGTGTTCTATTTTTTGATTTATTAATATTTTATGGAAAATGTTTGATTTATAAGAATTTAAGAAACAGGAAAGTAGTGTAACTGAATTCTGTAAGAAATAGTATACATATGCCGCGTTAATAACTCATCCCATATCGGCCATAATATTTAAACTATAAAATAAACACTTTAGTGCTTAGTAGTTATAAATAATAGATTATTTTTCAACATTTGCATATTAAATATTATTGCCATTAATTATAATTAAATACTACAACATACTTTCAAACTATGATGTTTAGTTATCTTAATTTTTTTTGTAGACAGTACAGCCGTCCGCATCATAGGACACTTGTTAAAATTTAGAATTACCTATCATTTATGATAATAATATTATTAATTTATAAGTACCTAAATATCTATAAAAAAAATTAATAAATAAAACTAATCTATTTCCTATATGTGTTTAGGTACTACCTATAGAATTACAAAGTTATTTGTTCATTCATTTAATAAGTATCAGAATATGATTTAATATTTATAAAAGTTTATTACAATCAATTATACCTATAATTAATTCGTTTACTGTTGCGTGTGTATACCTACTTAGAGTTTTATCACTGGAGTAATGTATTTATGTATAATTATGATAAAACATATATATAATAATAATTATACGTATATCATATACCATTATAATAACATAAAATATCATAATTGATTATAATATATTTTAAAAGCTACCACTTACCGGACAACGTTAACTTTTCACCTTGCGAAAGGCTTCTTATAATATATATTATTTAAAGTAATTTGTAGTGTGCTAGTATAGTCACGTGTATAAATAAATATACGGATATTGATAACAATCAATTCTGTATATACGTGGGTACGTAGAATATTTTATTCAATTTATAAAAGTAATTCTTCAAAAATAACATAAGAAATTAGCATGTAAAACATTTAATTTATCATATTATTCTCGTGTTTTGATAATTATATTATTGAAATAAATTTATATCTATTTATAACATTTATAAATTTAATAGAGATCTATGAACATAGAAAACTATCTCTATGTTGTTAAAGTGCGTATTTACACAATTATTACTGCACTTATTGGTCCATAATAATAAAATTGTATAATATTATTATTTGTAACAAAACAATATTCTATGCACAAATAATCAATAAAATACATTAAAATTATTAATTAAATCTTATTTTTTGTGTGTAGGTCCTCTTTTATTATATACCTTTTATTAATATTTTTTTATTTAAATCATAATTTTCAGGGAAGTTTGATTTACTACCCACATGTACTATCAATTACGACGCGGTAGTAGACAGAAACAAAGTCCTATAAGAATATCGTTTAAAAGATATTCTAAAATATGGAGACTGATTACTGCAAGTTTTATGAAAACTATCAATTTCGCTATCAGCTTTCCAATAGTTATATTATTATTCCTTATCATACCAATCACTCTTGTGTTCAAATGGATCGTGTCTTTGGCTCATAGAATTGCTTGTCTAGGAGGTATGTGCCATATACATGTATACTATAGATCAGTGTTTCTCAACCAATTTATCGTTGAATAAGTCAAAATGTGTAACAAAGTATATTATTAATATATTAAATGACACAAAATATTCAAACATTTTTGATCATCAACATATTTACCAATTAAAATTAAATATTATCCATTAGTGTTATTTGTTTATTATGTGTTATTAATAAAGCGCGGATTTTTATGCACTTAAAAGTATCGAAATATGCCATATAATATGCAGTAAAAATCATGAAAATATGCAGTCAAAATTATGAAAATATGCAAGAATTTTTTATTTATTTAAAATTTACAATAAAACTTATAATAATTAATTACTTAAATACTTAATAATAAAAAATTTAGGGAATTTTCTAAACTTAATTTATTTTTAAAATTGTATTTATTATTAAAATGAATAATCATATGCATTTCAAGTTTTTCTTCTGTGAAGCTGTATTGTTTATCGGTTTACATATTTTTAAAGACTGAGAACGAACGTTCGACGTCAACCGAAGTTATTGGGGCATATTTGAAGCAACTTAGTATTATCGGATCTTGATAAAGTTCTTTGAGCTGAACGTTTTCGCCTAATAACACTGAATTAATTTTCCGTAGAATTTTCAGACCTTCATTTTTATTGGAAAGCTCGTTTAATTTTGTTGTAAGTGTTACACCTTTCGATCCAGAAATAGAATGCATTTTTTCTTTCGTTTCGTCAATTATTGAAAAGCTTAGATGTAAAGTTATATTTCGAGTTTTCAGTTTTTTTTATGACTATCACTAAAAATGCCAAATGAGTAGATATAAATGTTAAATCATTCTACTTGTCAAAATATTATCTTATACACTTTTTTAAATTTTTTTAAATTTTCGCTTCAATATGCAATAAATTTTGAATTTTGCCAAAATATGCAAAAATATGCAATAACCTTTAAATATGCAGAAATATGCAAAAAAAGATTTCACCATTAGCTTCAAATTATGATGATTCGTGGAGATAACTGACAAAAATCCAAAAATATTAAAAGGAAAAAAATATGCAATTGCATAGAAATCCGCGCTCTAGTTATTAAGTATGAAATATTTTAATAGTGTATCACCAATTGCTATAACACAAAAGTTGAGAAACACTGTAATATAGATTATAAATTATTTAATACTTATAACTTGGAACAAGTAATTTGTACAAAATATCTACTATATGTATTAGAATTTTGTTTTTAAATTTTAATATATTTTATTTAATTTTAAGAATTTTTAATTGTTGTTAATATATATTTTAGTATAAATAATGTGAAAATATCTTTTTAAAAATAATGGATTATACCCATAATAATATTGTATCTATCTATGGTTATTTTAAATCTTAATTTAGTGAAATTAAGATATTTATTGATACATATAGTATTTTAGTATTTTTATAATATAAATGTATACATTATACAGTAAAGCAATGTGAATGAATAAAATGAATTATATCACAGAACGATTAAATAATAAATAATCTTTTAACATACATCTAGATGTGTTAAATTTGAATTTAATGATACTTTAATTGAAAAAAAAAACGATTCTAGGCGAAAATGGTGATGATCTATCAGTCTATATCAGTATATCACCAAGTATTTTTTTTATCTATTAGTAATTTAATAGGTTGAATTAATTTTTTCCGAAACATTGAATTTGAAAATATCATTATGTATATTTAATATATATGATATAGATATAGGTATGTAAAAGTTGTATATTTCTACAAACAATGTTTTTAAAATATAAATATCGTTATTTATAGTTTAAATATGTAATTTCGTTCAAATTTGAACTTAAATGTCTATAAATAAAACTGTACTCATACATTTTTTTAGATTTTTCGATTTAAATATGAAATACTTATAAGGAATGTTTTGTTAATTTTTCAAATCTCCACAATACAAATTAAGCATTATATATATTTTTTAACTTCATAGCAATTTACAAATTTTAGTAATCTCAACGAATTTTGTCAACGTTTAACTTTAAATGCCTATTTATGTATTTTAAATATTTTTAAAGTATTTTACGTGTTTATAAGAACAACTTATGTGGGATATTATATTAAATTTTACACTTCTTGACTAAGCGAAAAAATTTTCAACAACAATTACAGAAATAAAACTAAAAAAATTAAATAGAAGTCTTAAACGTAAGAAAAAAACTTAAAATAGTAAGGATATTTTGAAAATTATATAATGTGAAGGAAATGCTAACATTTGTTGAAAATTTCATGTACAGTTTGTTCTTTTTTTTTTTTTTTGTAAAATACCTACCAAAAATTTCTCTTAAGTACAAATTAGATCTAATTTTATATCCAAATCTACTCTCATCTCATAGTAGAAAATAAAATAATATTTTTTGGCAACTTAACGCGTATACATGTAAAAAAATACATAATTTATTATAAAATCATCATACATCACACACTGCTTAGAATTTTAAAAGTTAAGCGATTGGGTGTTATTATGGCGAATAGTTGGTGTCGATTGGATCATTGTGATGGATATATTAAAATTGGATTCAATAATATATTACCATTAGAAACGGTTTTCAGCCTAAATCACTAATTTTATTTCATGTTATGTTTTTGATATTGCTATAGGCCATAGGGTATTAGGTATTTATTTAACTGTTAATAATATAATAAGTTAAATTAATTTTAGTCAAAATAATTTATGATTATGTATTTTAAATATTTTCATATAGCTATAAGAACAATATGAGAGGGATTTTGTATTGGATTTTAATACTTTTCGATTGATTGAAAATTTTTAGAAATATTTACAGAAATAAAACTTAAAAAATAGAAAATTTTAAGTGTTTAAAAATAACTCAAAATATTTTGAAAATTATATTATATACAAAAAGTGGTTAGCATAAAAATTTGGAACATATAATGATATTTTTAAGTATCTGTGGCTATTTTTTTTAAGTTAGGTACATAAAATAAACCAAATCAATTTTGTCAAAAACTGAGTTTTCGTAAAAATTTCTGTTTTCTTTATTATTTTTTTTGGTTTACCTATTACTTTGGAAAGTTCTGGACATTTTTACTGCTTTTAAAGGTGATGACAAATAATAAAAACACATACAGCATTGTAAAATTAGTATATTCATCTCTCTATTCAGACTTAAAATTAATCAGATTTAACAATTATAAAATAAATAATCATCCTTCATCATTAGCTGCTTGCATAAATCGAATTTAGCTCATTTTTTAATTATTATTTGTAAATTTGAATAAATTTATATTTATCATTATATTATTATGATAAAACTAATGTATAACCTGTATAATTAAACTTTTTGAAATGTGTAATTTCTTATTACTAGTTTTAGGAAACGTAATGACAAACAATGAAATTCGTTGGTTGGGTGGTTCTTGGCGTCATTCTACCGTGTTTGCAATTTTCATTCTTGACAACGAAATGGAATTACAATTTTTACAACAACTCGTCGTGAAAAAAGTATTACCACAGTGTCCACGATTAACTGAAAAACCTGTAATCCTGACAAATCTATTTGGGAATTCGTATTATTGGATGTCTGATCGTAATTCATTCGATATTAACCAACACGTGTTCAAATCGTGTGAAAACACAATGGAAAAACATGAGCTTCAAGTAATATATATTTCAATATGTTAATAATTTATCAATACATATAGGTCATTATAATACTTATCACCTATAATTTATGTTAATTGTTTTTTGAGCTGCAAAACACGATTTATATATAATTTATTGGTTATATTATTTACAATTTACTTATGATTGGTTTTTCAAAAGTCTTTAAAAAAGCATAATTTAAATTACATATTTTCTAAACAACAATGTTCCCTTTTCATGTTAAAAATATCTTCTATATGAATGTATGTATATAATTTTTTAAAATTGTAATATGCAATTTTTAGAAATATATTGGGGAATTAGTTTCTGGAGGTTTATCAATAGACAAACCACCTTGGGAATTGCATTTGTTGTCTCAACGTGATGAAGTGATGCCGGGAAAACGGGATGCAGTGATGGTATTTCTTGCTCACCGGTGTTTATCAGATTGGATTTCTTTGGCTAAATTATTGTGCACTTGTTTATCAGATACAAAACCATACTACCATACTTCAGAAGTATAAAAACTTAACTTACCTAATAACTTTAGTAATTTAACAACAGAGATTAAAATATAAGTAATGGTCTTTCAGAATCCAACAAAAATTCGATATTGGACAAGTGTAGCAAGAACTATAATGACTGGACCTGCAGAAATATTATGGAAAATGATTACCCCGATCGACGATAATAACATAGTGACTCCTGATCCGCTATCGTTAAATTATAACATAAGTTGGTCTTGTTTTCAAGGTACTCTATCTAAAGTAAACCGAATTAATCAAGTGACTAAAACTCCAAATAGTTATGTGGTTTTGTCAGCTATTGCCGGATCGTTGCATGTCATGATGAAAGTTATTGGACTACGACAACTCGACAACATGAATGTATTGCAATATATTTTCAATTAAACACAATAATTTGTTATTTTAAACTAATTATATTTTTTTATTTTTAGATTGTTTACCCTGTGCAAACAGGGAACACTGATCACTCGTCACCAGTTCTCATTCGTTTACCAATAGGTATTGAAGGTGCCATACCAAGATTGTGGTTTACTAAAAAAGCAATGCAAAATATGTATCGATCGGATCAAACCTTACTGCCAGCAATAGTTTCTTTATTAATGCCACTCCATTCTTCGGGGACCAGAACACTGTTATCTGGACTCACAGACAATTTGGTAAAAATATAATACTTAACTATAACTATGCTATCAATGTTAAATGTGTTATATAAATATACAAATTGAAACCCTATGTATTATATTTTAAGGCATGTCTACAGTTTAGCTGGGTCTCTGGCCCAAGGTCAAGAATTATAATCAAAGGATCTCCATTAAAAACAGTTTACTCTGTACTGCCGTCTCAACAGACAATTGGCGTTTCAGTTTCAGTATTTACATACACTGATGATATATTTATTAGTGTTAGTGCAGACAGTGCGATTGGTGAAGGATTTGGTGAAACTTTATTGCTCAACATAAAACGTCAAATTGACCAGATGTACGAGCTATTAAGATACAGAAGAATACCAAAGGATTTAAAGAGCAATTTTTTAATATCAAATAATTTTAAAGATTTATCATTAATAGATATTGAAGGGGTAAATGTCAAAATAAAAATATACCTTATTGCTATTAAGGATAATTAAAGAATATATATATATATTAGCTTATAGGGAAAATGAAAGATGTTCAGTTACAACTACAAATGGCTAAAGAACTAGGCGTTTATAACGATGACGGAATAAGACATGTAAATCAGTTAAAAGGCGAATACTCGATTTTACTTCGAGAATTACGTAAAAGGAAACACAAAAATAAAAGGCATATTTTACAGAAAATGTTGGGATGTTCAAATCCATTTAAGTCCAAGGTATTATTCATAAATTGATTATATTATTAATGAAAAAAAAATATATAAACGCATAAGTATTAATATGATTAATTAATATAAATATTGAATATAATATGTATAGATACTGAAATTTAAAAGCAGTAACAATAATTTTTTTTTTCAATTTAGTTAAGTTGTGAAAAAGAAGAAATAAGGTTAGTACAATCTACAAGAAAATTACAAGAAGCAACTAATATATTTGTCGCACAATCTGCTCAAGATTACCGTCCTAAAATACATATTTGTAAGAGTACTGTTTATGCTAAAGACAATTTTTTAGGATTACCTAGGGAACAACTGCTCACTCAGATCTAAATGGTGTTTCAGTTTTTGAATTATCCTATGTATAGGGTTGAACATCTTTTAATCTGTGCTTCCTTAGCTCAGATATTTCTTCTTGAATTGAAGGGCTAACTCTTTAAAAGACTTAACTAACTTACTTTTGAGTTCTTACCATTATATGGTGTAAAACGTATTTCTATAAATTGTTCAAATCATTTAATAGCATATTGTCAGCTAATAAAGATATATGTAATTTTATGGCACAAATTCCTCACAAATTGTAGATATAATTGTATTAGTTGTATAAATATGCACATAAAATTTAGATTATTTTTCAATAAATTTTAAATTGTAATGATTGCATAGTCATGATATGCTATCTTATTAGTGCATGAAAAACAATTATATAAAATATTTTTAAAAACTTTAAATTTTAGGACTTCCACTATGTACTAAGTAGGGTATAAAACCAATCAAATTTAAATGCTCAGATCTTGAATTATTATTGTTATTTAACACCAATAGTTGAATTTTATTTAAAAACGATTATCTAATTTAATTTTCAAATAAAAAATGGAGTAAATAATTCACTGTATAAGGGTACTTTATATATTCTTGTGGTTCGCTTTAGGAAATGTTTCTATTTAAATTAGATCTCTTACATATTAAGTATTATATAATAAATTGAAAAAAAATTTAATATTTTAAAATTTTGAAGTATCTTATTTTGGTATTTAATGTTTCCTATTATATTATAATATATTAACTCCTCAGTGTTGAGGAGTCTTCGAGATAATCATTCACTATAGGTGCGTATATATATTCATATATATTAACTAAGTGTATCATAGGAACGTATATGTAAAATTAAATCTTGTTATTTATTAGTTTATATTATTATTTATTTGATATAAATTAAATCTGCACACGTAGTGCATAGTGTTCTAAACAAAATTTTAAATGTAAAAATTAACTAGTCAAAGTCGAAAAAATGGGGATCAATATCTATAGAATATATTTTAACGTAGTATAAATGTACCTGTATAGTATTAAAATACCTCTGTAATAAAATGTTAATTGTTATATAATTGTAGTAATTTATAAGCGCTTATTACTTACTGCGCTAATAAAAATATAGGAAAAATGTGATATTATGTTAAATATAATATAATATAATATATATTATAAGCCATAAAGTCGCTCCAAGGACAAACAATGCAATAGTTATAATAATGTTTTTTTTTTTTTATATATAATTATATTTTACAGTTGTTAAATATTTAATAAATTTGAATTATCTATATATCTTTGTTTGTTAAATAAATAAATCTATTGAAAATATTCTACTTATTACAATTAATACATGTTTATTTTATATTAAATTATCCCTCTAACTAAATTTCTTGGTACCAATGTGTTTTGTCCAAACATGTATGAATAAAATTGCTTATAATGCAATCGTATTTGCATATGTATTAAATATCCAAACTTAAAATTGTAAATATATTATGATATCGGATCATACTATTTATTTATTTTTTAATTATTCGATATCCAAACTTCTATGAAAATAAGCTAATTTATTTTAACTCAGTTTTTGGTGTAATATACAATAATGATACATAATATACAGATTATTGATATTACATTATATCCGAAACGGTGAATATATTAATTAAACAATGACTTGTTTTTTGTTGTTTGTTATTATTTTTTTAAATAGTGAAGATTCTTCAATTTTAAACTTTGAAAAAGGTTTCTGGTTGATAATTAGGTCTAATCGGTGCTTTGGGAGATCAAAGATATTCTTAGTGTTTTTCAAACTAACAAATACAAATCAAGGAAAAACGGGAAATTGTACGTAAAACCAATATTTTAACAAAATTGATTTTGATTTTTTGTATAACTCAATAATAAATAACCTTGGATTATTTTCAAAATAATTAGGCTATTTGTAGATACATATACTGATAAACATTGATAAAAATTTTCACTATATCAAACTGCTTAAAAATTGAATAGCTACAATTTACAAGGTTTGCATATAAGTTGTTATTATGTAGCTATTTCAAAATATTATAGATACAAGGTACGAATTTTTTTATAAGCATTTGAAGTGAATTAACTATTATAACTATTTTATACTTATAACAAAATGTTACAATTCTCTCTGCTGTACTACATTGTTTTACCCCATTTAATTTAATTAAAACATATACGAGGTATATATATATATATATTAGCTAAAAACAAAACCGTGATAATATATTTTTTTTATATTTCTTTGAAAAAATCACATTTATAAAAACAATAAGTTCACGGGTAAACATATAAATATTAAAATAATCGTGATCCTTTTTTTTTTAGTAATTTTTGATAAAAAAATTAATAAATAATAATTTTTTTTTTTTAACACATGAAACACATAATTATACGCGCTTTGCCGGTACAACATTTTTATCGTTAGTTACTGTTATATACTGATCCCTAATGTCTAGAGTATTAAAATAATTTTATTTTTTATATTTCATTTAATAGCTCAATATTTTAACAATCTTATAGATTAAGTATTGATAAATTATTTAACAGTTAACACTATAAATAAAATGTATAATAATAATTCATATTATTTCAATCAAACGTAAAAATAGATATACACATTATAATTATTAATTAGGCCTTAAACAACATTTGAAATTAAAATGATCATGAAAATTATAAACTATAATCAATAACTCCTAACAAAATATCTTCCGGTTCTTTAATTTCATTCACCAATTCGATCGATTGTTGTAATAAAATTAAATATGATTCGTTTAAATCAGTCTCATTGTGATACAAAATCATAGAAACAGTATCAATTTCCACATAATTGCCTTTTTTTACAAGCAAACGAATGCCAACCGCTGGATCAATTGCTTGATTAGAAAACTGTCTCCCGGCACCCAATTTGTTACAAACTTTAGCAATAGTCATACCATTTATGTTATTCACGTAACCTATAACGGTAAATATAAAGCAGGTATACTATATTAAAATAGAATATTTTTATTTTTTTTTTTGCCTACTAGTTTTATATTCAAAACCGTTATTTAAATAGGTACACTTATCTCTCTCATCGTATCAATACAAAAATATATTACCAAATTTAAAATATTCAATTGTATTTACCTGATGTTAGAGACTTTATTTCGATTTTGTACTTGGCCATTGGTAAAACGGCAGTTGTATTTCCATAACATAACTCGTGTGCTATCGACTCATTGACACTCAATTCGACTAACATTTGTTTAAACTTTTCTAAAGCTGTTCCGTTAGTTAACGACTCGACCATCCGCTTACGACCTTCATTCACCGAACTTACTTTATGCGTCATTTGTAATAAATGTCCACCTATTAAATTTAGTGTAATAATTATTATTTACAACAATATAATCCATTAGTATAATTATCTTCTTTAAAAATATATATAAATACCGATTAGTTCAAGGAGCGTTTGTAAATCACTTGGCCCTTTTCCCTTTAAACAGTTTATAGATTCTAATATTTCCAAAGAATTACCGACATAATTACCGATTGGAGCTGACATTCTAGTCATCAACACTCTACATTCAATACCCATCAATTTAGCCACTAGAACCTACAACGTTACATAAATTACGTCTTATTATATAAATGTATAATAAACACATATAGGTAATATAGAATTGAAATATTTAATGTCCGCAACGTCAACAGTTATTTCCCTAAAAAACATACACAAATAGAGGAGATAAAAGTGAATTTAATAATATAGGTAAATAATAATGAGTATTTACTTCTCCCTTTCGAATAACTGTAATATCTTTATTTTATCTTGCTATAATTTCAATAAAAGGGATTTGAAGTGGTGATTTGTTCAATGTGTTGTCCTGCCCGTTACACACACAATAGCCATTAAATAGTCAGTATAACTTAGCTTTTTGCAGTTGATATTAAACACTTTTTTAGTAAAATTATAAATTGTATTGTTTTAATGTTAAATGAACTTCAATTGCTACATTAAATAAAAAAAAAATATTTGTTAAATTATTAATTTGAGATGTGTATAGTTTAAATTAATAAATAATAACCGCATGTAAGGTAAAAAGGTATTTACACTGTACAATACACATTATAATAAAAGTTCAATAAAATTGTTTTTTATAATTATTTAGTAAATTAGAAAAGAAATTTGAGTCAAGTTAATTTTTTCTCCATATTAAATTTTAATTTTATTGTTAAGAGATAACTTTAATTTACCGATATTATGTTCTTTTAACATAACTTAATTTGAGTTAATTATTTTCATTAACATGCCCCACCTTTGATTATAATAGTAATTTACTTATTATGTTTTTAAACGTTTCCAACATAGCGATTGAATAAATCAATAAAAATATATTATAATGATTATTCTCGTCGTTAGGATAGATATTGAATCATAAACATATTTATTTTAATTGCAAAACAAAAAAAATTAAAAATTATGTATTATTTATGCGTTAATCATAGCAACAAATTATGTTACCAAACATCATTAACAGACAATAATCAAATGTGATAAAAAAAAAAGCGTCTTACAAATTTCAAATAAGTTATTGACTAACTCACACATGCTAACGATATTAAAATGGCCGTAATTAAATATAGTAAACTTTTTAATTAATTGAAATTAGCTTAAAAAATTAAAATCTGTCTAACCTTAAATCTATAAAGTTTTTTCAATATGATATGCCTGAATATTAAATTACACATTTTTATACAGCAACTACAGTCCCCTTAACCTTTTTCATAAATAAACAATTTATTTAAAATTGACTTTCCCTTTGATTTTATCTTTATTGCTACACGCCTACATCAAAGTTAAATAGATAAATGAGAACTTTTAATCTGTCATTACGTTTTTTAACAAATTTGAGGCAAACATTTAAAATGTAGGAAAATCGATCTCAAGTAAACTTTACGACAGAAATTAAAATCTGTTTTTTAAGTGTTCTTCGCATCATTAAATTGAAAACGATATTTTAAAATATCTAAATTCCTATATATTGTGTAGCTAGTATAAGATAGACATAAAATCATCGTTTCCAATTCCATTCCTTTTAAATACAGAAGTTATTAAAACCTATTACAATTCAAATTATATTAATATTAATATACTATTAAATATATAAATATACTTCAATAAATATTGCAAGATGAACTGTATAAATTATAGTTAATTTATAATATAGGTACTCAACTAATAAGTTAATAATATTATATGTTAAACTATTAGTATAACTCACAAATTGCTTTCCAAAGGTTTTAGCTTCGTCGATTGATTGGAAAAAACTTGCTGTTCCTACTTTTAAATCAAGTATTAAATATCTAATACCAGCAGCTGCTTTTTTAGATATGATGGATGCTAGTAAAATGGGGAAAAACATGTATTATTCAAACAATTTTTTTTTTTATTTATAGAGGTATTAAATTATTTACCTATAATTAATCCAGCGTTGTCGACAGTGGCAGTAACGTCTCGAGCTTTGTAAAGAACAGAATCAGCCGGTGATAAATCGTCTGAGCCAACGATAAAACATCCGAAATTATTACCTATATCCAACAGTTGTTGATCGTCGAAACTAAACGCTGAAAATCCTAAAACGATATAGTTATTAGTATTATTGTGATAAGATATATTATTATTATTTATCTATAATAAACGGATACGTTAATATATTTAAACTACTGTTCTAACCAGGAATACTCTCGAGCTTATCTAAAGTGCCACCGGTAAATTCGAGTCCCCTGCCAGACACCATAGGTATGATAAAATCTTCTTGTACAGCGCTCAGAGCAGGTACGAGCGGTATCGAGACTTTATCACCAACGCCTCCGGTGCTGTGTTTGTCCACAATTATTGCGGACGGTCTAAATTTGAGTGTTGTGCCCGAATTCGCCATGGCCATGGTCATATTAGAGATTTCAGCATTAGTCAATTCATTTAAATACAAAGCCATTAACATCGCTCCTGCGTAAATTAATACTCAACGATTATTTTATAACATAGTCAATAGTACCTTGGCATCAAAAAATGTTACCACTTACAACAACTTACACCATTTGTACAGGATGAAAAAAAGATAGTCCCACATATTATATGATATTCATGTTTGATATATTATAATATACTTATAGACCTACTACCTATAGTTGTATTGTATTTTTTTTTTCAAAATTTGACGTTCATGTTTATAATTTTATAACTTAACAAGTTTTGATAATAAATAAAAATAACAACTAACTCAAAATTCAAAATTCTCGTGCAACATAATTTTTAACATTAAATCTTAAAAAGCAAAAATACCCAAATACCCTAAAATACATCAAATTACTCCAAATAATAATAATTGACTTCGAAAAATAAAATTAAAATGTTCGTTTCAAAAAAAAAAAAAAAAACCTTAAAAGATTATGAAGATATAAAGTAATGAAAATAATTTTGTTTTCAAAAATATTGTTTTACAAATTTACAATGACCTGAAAATTATGAAAAAAAATAATATTTTCAAAAATGTTAATAGTTTACTTTACCGATTTGACATTGGTCTATACATCCGTCCACTGTACATTTTACAAAAAAATTGATTTCCTCTTCGGTCAATTCATTTTTTTGGCATTTTTTTTTTATTATCGATATGATATTCATCGCGTAATTTTATAATATATGCATCAATCGATCAAATAACGTTAGTTTGCAGTAGCTCGCGCAATGTAAACTGCTATTAAAATAATATTATACAGTATTAGGTAAGTGGGTACACGTTTGTATGGAACTCCGTTGCTATTGGTCCGCATGGTTAATCTTTTATTCGATTTAATGATTATATTGTATGCAGTTGTGGAAATGAAGATGTTTTGTAGAAAACTATCACGGTCATAAATTATTTCAACGATGTTATACCTATATCGATGCATACCTATAACCTGTTCTTTTATTATAATATAAGAGATAATTAATATTAATAAATATTAATAAGCTACGCGTTTGTTGTAAGTTTTATAATATAAAATGTTATCTACATAAATAATAGATAGATGCATTTTATTCTTTTCTATATAAAATAATAAAAATTTACTGGGATTTATTATTTTTTTATTCTATTTTAATTAAAAGAGCAAAGTTTAAATTAAATTATTTTTTTAAATATACTCGTACTATTATTTTAAATACCAAACACTGCCCGGGAGTGCACACATGTCTAATACAAATATGTATACGTTTGTTATACATAGCTTGGTAAAATTATATACTAATTTTATAAATTGAATACTAACATAATATACCGACTACAGATATATGTTATGGCCTATGATATGGTATAGTACGTGAAGTGAATAAAAAAAAAAAAAAAAAATGATTGATAAAATTTATAAAATTATGAGTATTGCAAATAATTTGGTTTTCGAAAACAGGGGAATGTATGGTCAATCAACCATGTTATTATGATTAACAAGCTGCACTGCTACCCAGTACCCGTACTTACCCGCCTACATATGTGATATATGAGTGAACTTATTTTTCGGTCTTCTTTATAGTAATATGCAATTATTTATTTATTTATTTATTTATTTATTAGTTCACAATGAAAGATATCGTATACTTCGGCACGTATCAATTATAAGAAAAATCTACTTTTTTAATTTAAAAAAAATATAAATATAGGTACCTACTCAAAAATTACATATTCTGTAGTTGCTTAATATTTAATAGGCTAACTATGCCGTTTAATAATTTTATTCTATTCATTGTATAGGTACATGAATACAAATACAATGTCTAAATCAGTAATCCAAATATTTGTTTTGGAAGATATCACTAATTTTAACATTATTCATTAGATATACTTAGTAATTTTTAGAACAAAAAAAACACGCGTTTAAGACAAATAATAAGAGTAGTAAAAATGTATTTTTAATATAAAATGATAATCAACATTTTTTTTTATTTGTGTGGTGAAAATCTAATATATAATATACCTAAATATCTTAACAGTTAATACCATAAATCAGAATTAAATAGAATACTCATTCATGATAAGAATGTAACTTTATTATTCAAGTTAAATTTAAAAATCTAAAAGCTTTTGCTTTTTAGAAGCAAATAATCAATCATATTTCTAATGTTTAGTTTAATGTCTTTTTTGAGTATTGAATAGTTCAACTATATGCCAATCTAAATAACTGGTAAAATTTTCAAGTATCTACGACTTATACTTTTTTGAATATTAACAAATATTTAAAATCGTTTAAGGATAAATCGTTATCGTTACGCTATTTCGTAAAAATTTTAAATTCAAACGCACTTAAAATTTTTCCAATAATGATGCTTTGAGTTTTTACACTATAGCTACTTGAAGGAAAACTTAGGGAAAACATAGTGTAGTATTTTTAATCCTTAGTTATAAACACAAACAATTTTATGATTTTTCAACTTCAACATTACTTACAAATTTTCGCGTTTTTGATAGATTTCGTAAATACATTAAATAAATTCTAGATTTAATTGCAGTATCTATACGTACCTACACAATACACGTTTATGTATAGGTTACTTTGTTAAACTTATACAGAAAATGCCGGTTATCAAGCAAATTAATGTTGAGGGTTGGTCCACAAATATTCCAATAATTGAAGTGTAAAACATTAAATTGTTATTTTTAAAAGGTCTTTTAATAATGACTTTTATCGTAGATATTGAACAACTATGAATCTGACTAAAATCCATCATTTTTCAAATCTTTGTACGTTTAAAACTTTTTTACATATTATGCACGTAATAATTACCTACCTAATAAATATCAATGTAAAATAAAAAATAATAATAATAATTTAATGTTTTTTATTTCAATTATTTAGATATTTGCGGACCATATTTATCATTAATTAACTTGATAATCGGCGTTTTACTGTATAGCAAAGTAGCCTATATACATCTGTTGCGAACCTGGTGTTATCTTTGACAGGAAGGAGAACAGCGACGAGAAGGTTTTAAATGCAATAAAAAAAAAACAGGTTCGGTTACTTTAAATGTGTTTTTCTGTTTATTAAAATAAAAAAACCGCATAAGACTCGAAGTGACAAATTAAGCGATGGTAACTAAAGTTGACAATTTGAGAAAACGAGAAATATATTTGAAAAATGTTCACTGTATGGAATTGGTCAAAAGCACGATCGTGTACGGTGTGGTGGGTTTAACTAATTCCAGTCCTAGGACCAGTTCGCGGTGTCGGCGATCAAGACGTTTCGACGCCGTTATCGTGCGTCGACGTCGTCCGTCGTCGACTGGCGGTTGGATAGAGAAGCGATTCCGCGGTTTTCCGCGTAAAGGCCGTTTGAATTCAAACGGATATTACGCGGAACCGCGTTACATCAACGTCTATTGTAGTCGCTAATCGCTAAGTCTAATAAACTATAAAGTATGAACAATATATCTAAGCCTTTGCATTAAGTTTTAATCAAAAAATATGACTAGATAAATAAAATATAGGTAACTGTTTAAAGTCATCTAAATTTTTTAATAACTTAAAACAACTATGAAAATTAAAAACAAAATTCAATTAAAGCACATTACAACTGATTTGTAAGAAAGTGTAGTTTTATAATTACAGGAAAATATCAAAAATTATTTTAAGAGAAATAGTATGATACAAGTGAATATTTACCGTCATTAAAATATGAACTTCAAATGCTCATCAAAAATTAATTTGATTTTCCGGCAAAAATTTTTATTTTTAAAATATGAGAAACCTTGTATTAAATTTTCAATTTTTAACCACGTAAAACTTATTTTATTAAAAAAAAAAAAAATTATTTAAATTATCCATACTAAATAAATTCATTCCTCTGCTCAGAATATAAAATATAACCTTAAAGGTCTCAAATTTCAATATATTGAAAGGTTAGGGTTTAAAATCAAGTACACATGCTTCTGGTGTTTGATATTTAATATATATTTGCTATTTTTTTTATTTTTGTGCCACTGCCACAACAAACCCCTATGAATAACAATATGAAATTTTGTGATTAAAATCTGAAGCACTGATCAAAAATCGATTGTGAATAAAATATTAAAATACTAATGCAAAATAATGGAACCATAAATACTACATATGTAAGTAATATAATATAATAACTAATAAAACACAAAACCTTGTATGCTGCAACGTGATTATATTTATTAAGTACGTCTTGAGAATCAAGTAGTTGAATCAATACAAATAGTTTTATTTTACAGACCCTATAAACTTAAACCTGCATTCATAAACTAACACAATCGAACACGATATAACAACGTAAATATCGCGATTTAAAATTTGACTGCCGACTATACCATTAATGTATAGCTTAATGAGATTCTCAACATTCTTGCATTTAGTTAAACTACTTTTATTAGATCAATGGTTACATACAGTGAAATCTGAGCATAAAAACCGGCGAGAGCAAACTCTTCATTTTTGAAAAGATCATGAGAAGAATTTTCAAACCTGTGAAAGACAGCATAACTAATGATTAGAGAATTAAGGTAAAACGAGGAGTTAAAATCACTTTGTCAAACACTGAATATTGGTGAAGCAATCAAAAATAAGAGACTTCAATAGGCAGGGCACACGCTTGGAGAAGCCAAAATCTATTACCCATACAGTACTAGAGAAGAATCCAATAGGTAAAAGATTCATTGAAAGACAGAGGATGAGGTGAGAAAATGTAGTAAAGAATGATGTAGAAGAACTAGGAGAAAGAGAGAAACAGATTGAAAAGCACAAATAACTGGGATGGATGGAAACTAGATGTATAATGAGACGGTCCTAGAGAGGTGGCTAACATCTCCTCCAAAATAAAAAATAATTAAATAAATTTACTGAGTGAGAAATAAATAATGAGTAAATAATCTGTAAATCATTAAACTTATTAATATTTACTATCTAGTTTTTAATAAATAAATTATACTTAATATACTTTTACTTTTACTAGTCTGAAAATATAAAATGTTACACATTATGTGTACAACTTATAAATTAAATAAATAAAAACAATTTAAGTTTTAAAATTAAAACTACTAATATTTACAATAAAAAAAATAAAAAAAAAATTGAACTTTTAAACATTTTAAATAGCAGATTTTTTCATTTTCATTTCTACATATCCAATTCATGTATAGACAAATAGTTATTCCACATACTTTTTAAAATTAAAATAATTTCTTTTGCATAGGTATTTATATCAAACACATCACTTTGCATTTTAAGTTCCCAAATATTTCTTTTAATATTTTCCAAGACTTGTTTGTTTAACCCCAATTGTATTGCAATTTCAATATAATTTCCTTCATTTTGAGCAATAGTATTTGTAATCCCTAAAGAAGTCAATTGTGAAGCTGTTACACGAGATGCATATGTTTCTCCAGGTAATGTTACTACTGGAACTCCTGCCCATAATGCATCCAAACAAGCCATGTGTCCATTATATAAA
The DNA here is from genome assembly GCF_002803265.2 of Melanaphis sacchari. Taxonomy (NCBI): domain Eukaryota; kingdom Metazoa; phylum Arthropoda; class Insecta; order Hemiptera; family Aphididae; genus Melanaphis; species Melanaphis sacchari. The sequence goes on along the minus strand of NW_020270395.1, from coordinate 1,271,137 downwards.
CGTGTATCCAAATAAATATCGGCCAACTGGATTCGATTCAAATGTTGATATTTAGGAATAAAGTCAGCAAAAATTATACGTGATGAATCAAAATTTAAGTCATCAGCAAATTTCTTTAAGTTATTTTCAGCAGCATCATTCAAATGTAGAAGCCATAGTACAGAATTAGGAACATTATTTAAAATAGTGAGCCATGTACGAAAAGTAAATGGGTCTATTTTATATAGCTTACTGAAATTACAAAATACAACAACATTTTCTGGTAAGTTGAACCGTGATTTAGAGTAAGATATTACAGATGTTGAGGGTTCTTCATCAATACAAATGGTTTCAGCTGATTCCATTTCATTAAAACTGTTTCCATTAAGATAAATGTTTTTATGTGAAATATCATTTGTAGTATCTACGACTTTGAGTTGACGTAAATTAGAAAACTTCTGTTTATGATCGCCAATAAAAATAGTTTGATTGATATAAGCCAATTTTTCAGTATATAAATTTTGAAGTTCAGAAGGAGAACATACTCTATCTGTAATTAAGTAATCCATAAATGATGCACCACTAGTATTAGGATAACCAAACCATGAAACTTGAACTGGAGCCGGTCTTAAAGCAAATATTTCAGGTTTAGAACCTTTTGAATAACCACACATGTCAACCAATACATGGATTGCATCATTATTTATAATTTTAGCAGCATCATTTACTTTAAGGTGTGACAAATCTTTATACTTAAAGTTACTTAAGAGATTCAACCTGAAATTTAAAAAAAATATTTTAAACAGTAATAATGAATGACTGATTAAATGTTATTAAATAGTTTAATGGCAAAGTAATATACATAATTTATTATTACACAATAAATGTTTTGAATAAATTAGTTTATTTTTAATTATAAAGTAAAGGTTACCGATTTTAAGAGATCTGAACTACATGATAATAAAATTCTTTAGTTATTATAATTTTAAAATCATTTTAGTAATATAATTTAAATCAAATATTTACCAGGATGGAATATTATCATTTGCAGATATAGAATAACAAATGACAAATATTTGGTCGTCATTTAACCGGGATAAGAATTCCATAATCGTTGTTATTGGGTATTTATTAAAGTTGGTTGATACAAAACCAATCCTTAGATTTCCAGCTGTAAATTTTATAGATGTAGGATAAATAAACTGTTGAGGTTCTTCAATTGATTTTTTCAATTTCTCAACACAATGTTGAGCATACTTAGTAGCAATTTTTTTTTGTACTTCAAACGATAGCGGTAACAACAATGAATCATGAGGTAATAAGGACAAAACTTGATCATCTTCAAGTTCCTGGTTAACTATTTCTTTTAACTTAGCCATATGTGAATCATAATCTGACCAATCACAAACTTTTTGTAAACATTGTACTAAATTACAATATACTTCTGGAAAATCTGGTTTTAGTTTTAACACAGTTTCATAAGCCCGAATCGCATCGATGAAATTATCACTATCTTTATGTATAGAACCCACCTTAATAAAAGCTTCTAAACACTGCGAATCAAGTTGGATTGCTGTATAAAGATAACTTAATGCTTTTTTACTCATGTTTAACTCAGTACATATAATACCCATACGTACATAAATTTCAACAAATGTATTGTCATATGCCAAAGCTTTCTCATAATGAAAAAGAGCATCATTAAGATTTCCAATTTCTTTGTGCAAAATATTTGCTAAATTCATATGTACATCAAAAGCATCAGATTCATCAATTTGAAGAATTCTTTTATAAATATCAACAATATCATCAAACTGGCCTAATTTTTGTTTTAGAAGTGACATATTAATCAAAGCATTTAAATGGTCTGGTTGAAGTTGAAGGGCCATTTTATAATATTTTAAAGCCTTTTCGTAAAGATCATATTTTTCATAAATTATTGCGCTATCACAGTAAGCATGGGCAAAGTTTGGTTTCAATTCAATAGCTTTCCTATACCTGTTAAAAATAAAAATTATGATAAAATTAATAATTATGCTTAATTATGTTAAATAAATGCATTTTAAAAGGATAATAAATAATAATAATATAGGATGTTTTAAAAATAACGCTGGATTTAAAACTGCTATAGATCAAATTTATTTATGTAAAACTAACAGAAAAACATCATTCTCTTTAGAAGAGATTGAGGTTTAAACATGGAAAAAATATCGGGTATATGTCATCAAATTTGTAGAGAGCAATTTCTTCTTTAAAATCCAGCAAATTGTGTGGTTCAAGTAAACTTGTAACTTAGTGAATCCCCAAAGGAAAAAATCACACAGTTTCAAAACACAAGATCGAAGTGAGTAGGTTTGGTCGCCATGCACTTACTTGATAGGGCAATACGTGATCAGACGATGAAGAATTTCATGGACTGAGTGATCACATATAAGGCAAGATAGGAGAGGGTATATGCCTGATATTTTTCATGTTAAAACCTCAATCTCATCTGAATAGAATGATATGTTTTTTGTTGTTATTTTTATATAAATAAATTTGAATAATAGTTGTTGTAAGTCAGGCATTCTTTTAGAGACATCCTATAAAAGTTAATTAAACCAAGTAATATGTTAAAGAAATTAATAACAAAGAAGATAATACTAATTGACATATTTCAAATACAATATCTTATACTGAATTATAAAATTAAATAAAACAGTAATACTCAATTAATAATCAACAATCAAAGCAAAGCACTAGCCACTAATTATATGTATACATGCAAATATAAACACTTGACACATCAAATATTGTAAAATATGTAAAATAAAATCAATTTATAATTATTTGCATACACAAATGTATCACCTGATAATTATTTATTTAAATAATAAATATAAGTAAAACAATAAAAATTATTTTTATTTAATTACTTCTAAATTGTAAATAAACATGAAAAATATTTGATTGTGTTAATTTCATAACTGAGGGGGCTCTTTCAAATTTTAAATATGCTTAAAACATTAAATCATGTAAAAAAATAAAAATAAAAAATGAGGAGGGTGAATACTTACTGATAATAAGCAAATAAATATGAAGATAAGAAAGGCAAAATTTTATACTAAATAAATATGAAGTTTTTAACAAGTTGAGAATAAAAACCAACAGAAGGGATAAGATATATTTATAAGCTAATAACTAAAATAAATAAAAATTATTTTTATGTAAAATTTATAGTAGAACTCATCTATAAATTAAATTGTTTAAACTTAAGTTTACCAAGATATCATAGATGATCAGTATATTACTAGATAAAAATTTATTTATTGACTATTATGTTGATTAATAATTACCTCATTAAAGCCAAATCAAATTGACCCAGATTATGCATAGTAAGTCCAACTTTCCAATGACCATGCGCATTCTCAGGATTAAAATACACAGCAGTAGTAAATGCATTTCTTGCATTTTCTAGATCAAATCTATCCAAATATAAATCGCCCAATGAAATGCAAATATCTGATGCATTTTTATATTTATTTAACTTTTGGTTTACTGCAAAAAGATATTTATACAGATCTTCTCTTTGTGAATTCAATTCAATACATTTTTCAAAATACTTTTCAGCTTCTTGAAAATTTTCTAGATTATGAAAGTAAACCAAAGCCAATTCTAAATTAATATCTAAATTATCAGGTTGAAGTTTTAAACATTTTTTGTAGGTTTCAACAGATAATAACATGTTATCTTGATAACAATATGTAACTGCTAAGTATCTTAAAGCAGAGATATTATCTGGATCCAATTCAATAGCTTTTTCAAATGACGTAATTGCTTTCGAGTACTCTGTTACTTTGAGATACGCTAATCCTAAATTAACTAAAGTATTTTTTAAATTAGAATTTACTTCTAAAGCTTTATGATAATTTAAAATAGCTTTGTCAAATTTATCAGTCTTAAAATATACGTCTCCTAAATTACATAAAGTTTCTTGAAATTCTGGCGCACTTTTCTGGGCAATTTTAAATTGCTGTTTAGCATTTTTGTTTTTATTTATGGATAGCAGAAATTTTCCATACTTGTTTCTTACAGTATATGAATCTGGTTTTAAATTTAAAATTTGGATATAAACATATTCAGCAGATTTTATATCATTTGTTTTAAATAATGCTTCAGCATAATTAATCCAACCATTATTATAAAAAGGTTTCTTAAAAATAGCTTCAGATAAGTAATATTTTGCTAAATCATATTGAGATTGTTTCCAATAATTAGATGCAATGTTATTCAACACTTCAAAAGAATTTGGATTCAAAGTTTTAGCTAATTTCAAGAAACTAATAGACTTTTCATAGTTTCTACTTTTAAAAAATGATTCAGCCATTAGAATTATAACATTTAAATCATCAGGTTTATGCTGAAGTATTTCTTCACATATTTGTTGAGTTTTGTTAAAATTTCCATTTTTATTTTCTAATTTTGCTGATTTTAGAAGATTATCTAAATAAATAAATAAATAAATAAAGTAAATATATATACATATATAAGTGTATTTAAAAACATTTAACTATTTAATATTAGGTTATTTCTGTAATAAATATATTAATATAATAGCAGTTAAATTTAAATAGTTTCATTCTATGACAAAATGTGACAGAACCAAAGCTAAAATAGATTACCCTAATCCATAGATTTGTGGAAAGATTAAAACTATACTTTGTCCATCAAGACAACACACTGATTTTGTGCATAATAACTAAGCACTTGTTGAGGTCTCATTTTCATTTTCAAGTTACCTAACCAGTCAAAATTCTTTTGTTCAGACAGAGGACATTGTCATTCTTCTAATATTCTAAAATTGTGTAGCTCTTTTAATTTTAATTCCAGAAATCTAATAGATAGTTAAAATATTAACTGTAATCAAAAATAATATAAAAAAAGTAAAAAAAAGATGAGAATAATGAATACATTATACTTTTTATAAATGATGAATTTAAATTACATAATAATATTATATGAAATTCTTTTAAATCTTTATAAATTGTGTTATTAGCTTAATCAGTATGTTTAATAAAATCCAATCAAGGTCATGCTAAGAGAAGGGGGCAAGTGTACTAAAATGGATGCCAAATTAAGAGAACAGTACACTCGCATACATTATCTTCATATTACAAACGTTCAACATAATAAATCTATGTTTAGTAGAACCAATTTTTTGGGTATTACTTTTATATTATTATATAAATATATCAAAAGTAATATTTTAATTATTAAGCATAATATGAGTATAGTAAAATATTACAAATTAGAAATGCTCATAGTATCTAACTTAATAAATATAATTTGAAAAAAGACAATTGCTTTTAAATAGATAATGTTCTAACCTTTTGCTTTTATAATAAATAAATTCACTCTATTATAAAATCAAACAACACAAAATAGGTTCTACTAAACAATAATTTGTTAGACCAATGCAGGTTTTCTTGATGGACAGAGTATAGCATAGAAATTTATAATATTGATAATTATTTTTGCGAAAAACTTACCAAGGTGTTCATCATACATCTAAAAAAAAAAAACAATAAATTATTAAAATATAATCTTAAAAATGTTGAATTTTATTGCTATTAATTCTTACCTCTAAAGCTTTATAAAGCAGTGTTAATGAATCTCCACACAACTTTATCGAACTGGCTTTTCCAAAGGTGGTTTGTGCCAAATCTTTAACTTTTTTAAATCCTAATACTTCAAATTCCTCGGAGATTTTTTTGAATCTTAAAAAAACAAAAACATTTTATTATAAAATAAATTGGTAATAATTGAATGAGGAAACATGTAATATTAGTGTTACAATACTAAATTTGGAAGTAATAATAAATCATTATATTCCAAAATGATTATGACTACATTAAACTTTTGAAGCACATTTTTTATGCACTCAATAAGTTAAAACATGTTTCTTATGACCCTAACAACATTTTAGCAAACCTTCTCTTCACTGTCGTCTTTTAGAGTTCTTCCCTTTAAGCATTTTATTTAGAATGTTTAAAACAAAGATATTTTTCCATCAGTTAGAAAAATCTTCTCTATCATTCTTATTTTCATGTCATCTCATAAATAATCATCAGCCAATATCCATTTTACATCACATTATTAAATAATTTTAACGTATTGTCTACAATACAATTGAGCTCTTAAGCTTCATCATTTTCTTATCCCACAACAGCATGAATTCTATTCTGGAAAAATAACCATTACCTATAATGTGTCTCTTTTTCTTTTATCTTTGATTGCTTTAGCTAAGATTCACAAGATGCTGTAATTTTCACTAATTTTTTTAAGTTTTTGACTTTATTCATCAAAATCTAATCAATAAATTTAACCGTTTTAGAATTAGTGATCTTCTACTATCTTGGTTCTGCTTATACCTTTTGAACTAGAGGCAATTTGTCAAATTAAGTTGGTGCCTTATCAAGCCTAGTTGATTTCACTTCTGGGGTCTCACAAAGTATACTTGAATGCGCTCTTCTTTTTACTATGTGTCAATTCTATTTCAAGTTACCTTAAGAAAACTCAATTCTTTCTATATACTGATGATTTAAAAATTTAGCATAAATTTCTCTTATGTTGCTTTTAGAATTGTTTTAAACTTAACATACAACTCAGATATTAGCCTTTACCTACATATTCTTTCGCTGTCCTCTCATTGGGAAATATTGAATATCAGATTATTTTATGCTCTTCTCAATAATTTAATTAATACATCTAACCTCTACCATATTACATTTTAAGTTTTTTTCACATAGAAATGAAACTCCATTTTACATTCTTACGGTAAAAATCATCCAATGAATAGAATATTTAGGAAGGCCAATTAAGTATGACCTTTGCTTTCCCCTTTTTGTTGTAATACTTTATTCATCTATATATTATTGATTTTATATTGTATCTACTCTATCATCTCATCATTTTATTCTTTCAACTTGTACTATACTTTAGTTATATTTTATTCAAATTGTTTATGCTGATTGGCATTTATTCCAATAATAAAAAAAAAAAAAAGAAAAATTTAATTCCAATTCAAAAATATGTAAAATATACACCAACACATTTGAACAAGAGTTAAAATATGTTAATTATGAAAAAAAAAAAATTACCATAAATTCATAATACTACAAACAAATGTTTATATTATCTAGCTTTATTTTGAATGATAACTGGAAATTATGCTAACTTGTATAAGTCCATAGCCCTAGCGATTACACACAAGTTTACTAATAGGTACCAAATTTAATATGGTTTTAAATGTGTACTGTTATATTATAATATAAAATATAGTAGGTAAGTACTAGATAATAATTAATGAGTAATAACAGCTCTTATAGGATAGCTAAAAAATATAACAATGAAAAGAGAGAGATAATTCCTAACTTCTTTTCCTCTGGCAGTAGTATAGTATGAAAGTAAAACATTTGAACATTATTTAACTAATAAAATACATTTTAAATTTTCATTTCATTAAAAAGTAAATTATAGTAAATGATTAAAATCTAGTATATTTAATAGTATATGGTATTATATCCAAATCATATAAATATAAATCGAGAATTCATAATTTGTATAAGACTTAAATAAATACTTGTGAATCATATTTTTAACAGATAAAAGTATTTAGATTTAAAAAAAGGAAATCTAGAACCTAATACACAATAATATTGGTAATTATTTACTTTATAGGATCATTTTCTGACAAGATATCTGTTAAAACAGATATTGGTGCTTCACAGTCTGAATGTTTTGAACAAAACATATGCTGTAAATAATATAAACATTATAATTAACATAATTAGTTTTACTAGCTTATCAAAAATTATAAAATAAAATTAACTTTGTCTTTATCAAAACCTTACAGTAATTTATTTCAAAAGTGAAATTTTTAGACAACTACCTTATTTAATATTTAAAAAAACTCCTATGTATGCTAATATAAAATAGCAAATGTATGTACAACAGCTCACATTTATCCTTATTAATTTACTGTTACTCACTTGTAATATTAAGACAACAAATGTGGATGTGGTATTCTCTTAATTATAAACATATAAACAAAATTTGTAATTTATGATATTTCATATTTCATAATAAAGAATGTCATGCCAGCATCTGAAAACCTCAATATTGTTACACATCACAATGGGAATTTTGAAGAACACATAATCTGTAAGGGAATCTACTTTTCATTACAATATCTAACAATAAAAGCTTATCAATTCAGTAATTAAAGACTTCAAAAATCCCAAATCTCAAAATAGGATTTTATTCATTAACATAATATCATTATCGTATGTTAGTACAAAAATCCCAGAAATATACCCATGTAATTAATTTATTAATACATTACTTACAGATGGTAATGTATTCATAGTTCAAACACGAGTGAATTTTTAAATAAAAATAGTTTTTAATGATCCACATAAACTTATGATTAGGCTTTTGACAATAAACTGCAAATAAATAAAATACTTGTTTTAATAATTGTATTACAGTAAATACAATTAATACATAATATCTTTATATTATGATTTACACTAATAAACAACAAATAATTTTAATAAGATATGTACATAACTATTTAATAGTGATCATTAAGGACAATCTAAAAATATTGTCTGTCCAGACTACATTCTTTGACAATACTTTCATGTTATCATTTGTAAAAATAAAAGATGTAGCAGAGCTTTAGAAACTAAAATTTCCAAACATTTTTTAATAGATAGGTAATAAAAATTGCACTAAAATTTAAAATGACTGATATATTTTAAAACTTAACATTTAAATAACTAATACAATTTACTTTTTGAACAATAATAAAAAAAGTTAACATTAAATTTACTGTTTTAAATGATTTATTCTATACTAGAAAATCTTAAAATATAAAAATAATCAAAGCAGTCTTTTAAATAAATTTCAATGTGTTCTATAATTTAAAATTACTTTTTTTAAATGAATACTTGAATTTTACTTTTAATATTGGTATTATTTTTCATTCATATTTTCTTTTTTTTTTATTTATATATTTAAGTAATTTACAATCTATACAACATTATGTACAATGAGCAAATTTGATAGTTAATGTAATATAAAGTAACAGAATTTAACATTTGTGGGTAGGCACTCAGCAGCACCACCCGTGAACATTTTAAATGTCGTTTTTTTTTTATTATATTAGTAGGTCTTTAGGCTACTGTCTTTTGAGTCTTCTGTGTACATTGCCAGGAAATGAGGTGGAAGAAAGTTGCTTTATTAATGGATTACTGTGAAAGTATAAGTTGGAGTGAAATTTAAAGTAATGTACTTTTGCTAATTGATTAAGTGTAGGAATTTTTAGGTCTTTATGAAGATTATTGTTTGTGAAATACTAAGGAAATATTATTAATCGTAGGCAGATAGATTGAAAAGCTTGAAGCTTGTTAGTGTTAGAGGGCTTTGCGGAGCTCCATAACTGGATACCATATGTCCAAGCAAGTCAAATTATTAATTTGTATATAGTAAGTTTATTGGAAAGGGAAAGTTTGGATTCTAAGAGTGGTCTAAGGATATGAAGTCTAGAGTTAACAGTTTTAAGTTTAAGTTTAATGTGTGGGCTCCAGGTTAAGCAATTGTCCAGAGTTAGCCCAAGGTATTTAACTTTATTTACCTTAGGAATTGTTATATTGTTTAATGTAACAGGTGGAGAATCGAGATTACGTAATAAAAAAGTTACTTGAACAGATTTAGCTTCGTTTATTTTGATTTTCCATCTGTTTGCCCACAAGCAAACATTTAAATGGTTTTGGATCATTTCACTGGGTGTGACATAGCTTTCGTAGGGGGGCAGTTATTAGCGTGTGATCAGCGTATATACCTAAAGATGTATAAAATGTCTTGGGTATGTCATGAGTGAAAATCGAGTAAAGGAATGAGACGATGTCGCTTCCTTATGGGACTCCAGCTCTAATAATGTAACGGGTTGAGTAGGTATTGTTTAGGCGAACAGTAAAAAAACGATTTCACAGATATGATTTTATCAAGAGGAAAAGAGGGGTGAGTAAGAACTTTTTAAGTTTGTACATTAGTCCGTCGTGCCAAACCCAATCAAAGGCTTGGGAACTGTTTTTTTCCAGGGAGCTGGATATGATATCGACTGTTCTGTGTAATTGGTGCAATCTAGAATGTTTTGATCTGAATCTGAATTCAGTGTGTGGAATTATGTTTTTTGAAGAAGCAAAATGAATGAGTCTTTTTAAAAGAATTTTCTCAAAAATTTTAGAAAAGGTTGGGAGAAGACTTTTGGGTCTGTAAGAGGCAGGATCTTGTGGTGGTTTATTGGGCTTAGGTATTAGAATAACGACCGAGTATTTCCAAGTGTTAGGAATGTATGATAGTCTGAAAATGGCGTTGAATATTTGTGATAAAAAAATATAATTTTTTTGAGAAGGTTCTTTGTAATAACATTATTACATTACTAAGATTACTACAAGATATCAAACAAGAAAGTTAACTTTCTATTAAGTAGATAAAATTAATATTGACTTACCAAAAAACAAAAGGCTCTTAATCAATAATATTAATTAGATACATACTAGAATTTTCTACTTGACAAAGTATTATTTTACACCTTTATAGAACTTAAAAACAGTATACAATTTATATTTACTTCAACAAATAATAAATATTAAATTTTGATAAAATATATGATAAAAATGTTTGAAATAAAATTAGCTTAAACCAAGACATTCTAGTTTTTAAATCTTAGGAATAAACAAATTACATAACAGTCAATCAGTAGACAGCAGAATACTATGATATGATAGAGCAATATGATGCAGATATCGGCATTTTCTGTCTTTGTCAATGCACGTTTTTATATAGTATAAAGACACGTATTGACGTATAAAACTATTTGGCATTAAAAACATGACGAAGTTAAGCACCTATCAATGTTTAAAAGTGATTCAATATACAAATCACATCTTATAAAATTTTAAGATAGTTAAATTACCAATAGCCCCGTGAATCATCATTTGAAAATAATATATGTGCAATGATAATTATTTCTGTCTTAATTATTTGTTAGTTATTTTATACACTACTATTAACAAGTTATATTTCTGAATACTCTGAACTTTAAATGTTATACACTTATCGAAAAAAATATAGAAAATATTTAAAAAAAATACTAAAAATGTAGGTTTAACAATAATACTTTTAGGCTATAGTCTGTAACATTGATGTTTTATATATATCAATATTAAAGGTTGAGGTATGAATGTATGATAAAGGTATAATCATAAGATAGTAACGTTTTTGTGGTGGTAGTATTTACAATTTAATTATGTAGCCAGTCATTATTTTACTCTAAGTTAGTGGGTGGTGGTGAACGGTGGTAACTAATTTTTATACTTTGCACCACTAAATTAAATACAAGTCAGCACCAGTAGATCACATAGGCAATTATTAATATTTACATTTTAAAGAGTAATGAACATTTTAAATTTTTAGTATTTTACATGTTCTATTACCCTGTTATTTCGTCTTTTCTATATTATTCTATTATCACTTGTGCTTATTGTAAACCTTAAATTACAGATTGTACAATTCTCTTGTTTAAAAATAAAAAAAAAGTATTTTACATAGTTATAATTCAGTTAAAAATGAAAATATCAATTAAAGCCTAAGATGTGATTTCCAAGTTATTAATGATGGCTTTCAGTTTAATTATAGGTTAATTGACTATAATATAAAAGCTAATAGCATAAAATGGATTCTACTGAACACAAATTTACTATATTGAGTGTTAGTAAGACAAATACAACATATTTGGGCATGACATCAACTTGAAAATAAATTCAAAATCAACAAAAATTTACCAAAATAACTGGTTTTGTTAATGACAATATATTAACATACCATGTCTATAATATTGTATGACCAATGTATACAACTCATATAGTAGTCAAGATAAAACTAAAGAATATAAGAATATCTACATACTTACACATCAAAAAATCACTAATTAGTAATGTCTATCTAGTTGAAAACAACATTTAAGTGTTGTATTATTGTTTATTGTCTTATATAATTTAGTTTTCGATCCTGGAGCGACGCAATCATAATATGTAGTTTTAAGTACTTTACGTTTATGGTTAAAATTGTAGATTTAACGACAATCTTACAAGGTATTAATTTAATAAAATAAAACAACTTATGATAATAATAAAAGCGTTCATACTTACAAGATATATCTGTTTACAAGTATAATAATAGTAGTATTCAGCAGGCAGCAGCAACAAGAACGCAAGGCACAAAAATACAGATTGTATTAAAGATATTCCAATTCTAGACGTAAAAAACAAATTATAGTTTCAGACTCACGTACCCCGCCAAACCACTATAATTTATTTCAAACGTTAAATAATTAATAAATATTTAATCCCACTAATCCCAGCGAAGTAAACAAACTTTCACAGCTATAGACCAAATTAGACATGGAAAATTCATCAATAATAAAATGATAAGGATGTTTGTTATTTTGTTCTATAGAATATACATATATATCGTATACTATTATTTGGTGTACCGCGCACCGATAACGCCGTGCTGATACAAATAATCAATAAACAATGAACCAACGCCATTGGCCCGTGAGCCGGGTGTTCCGCCTATAAACATGATTTAAAATAACATATACATGCATATTGCATAGAAACATGAACCGGCACAATGTTTATGTCGGTTATGAGTGTTATGACTTATGAAATATGAGTTATGACTCCGTCTGCTGTGACTGTCACGTCTAGTCCTAACTCCAATCTCTGAGGGCGGTACGAAGTATGAACACTATGAACCTTGTCACATGCCTCTCTGAACAGTCCGAACGTCAGTATTTTACTCTTTTATGAGTAACTTTTGTTTTTTTTTACTTTTTTGGTTACGACTTGCGTACTGGCGCGGATTGTGTTGAGATTAGTCATTACTTCATTAGATATTATCTTTAATCGTGATTCCCTGTCAGGCCTTAGCCAGTGCCGCCTGCTTTGAAAACGAGATTACTATTCAGATTCAGATTAGCTACCTGCTGGTTTTAAATTTTTTAAACAGAGCAGAATCACATAATATAGCCAATAATAAGTACGACAAAAAAATAAAATAATTCATGATAATGTCTGTGGTAGTATAGCTTTCTAAGTTCTAACTAATAATGTAGTTGCTGTCGTTAATCATAGGCCCACAACAATGAGTATAAAGAATGATCATACAATTACTATAATTATTATTTATTATGCTATAACGTACTATACCATTCAAGTATTCAACCCAATAGACCGATAATACAAAGATGTAGTTAAAGTTTAACAATTTTATTGATTTATTATATTACTACTAGGTATAGGTATTATTAGTTCTAGGGCAACTATAAATCACCCGACCTATCCTGGTTTGGTTCGAATGTTCGATGTATTCTGGTATTAATCATTGATTTTATAATATACCTATTTATGTGAACTGTATTTAAAAACCAATGGTTTTTATGTATTTCTGTTAGACGGCAATTCATTTCGAGTAATTAATAAGTAAAAAAGCATAAATAATGAATTAATATAATATATAATACAAAAATTAAAAAACAAATATTTAATATTTGATTTAACAAGAAGCTAGTTATTAAGCTAAGACTTCTGTGCTTATCAGGCTAATAAGGAATTGTTATGCAAATACAAGACAAATAATAGACAATGAGTTAATAAGATATGTGGTACTTGCAGTATAACTCAGAATTTTTTGTGTGGAAGAGCTATTGTGTCGTTAATAATAATTTTTCCGAGATTACATATTATTTTCTAGAAATAAATTTTGATGTAGAATGATATTTAGCTTTCCCAATTTTGTAACCTCTTAATGTCTTAATCCTTTCCTTTCTATGTGTGACATTGATTCGTTAATATATTTGGAAATATAATAACAAATATGCTCAATTAACATTATACAACTGGTAATAAAATATTTATTTTTTTTTTAAATTTATTTATACAATCTGTAAAACTTAATTTACAATAATAATATGAGCTATAAATAAATATAACATGAATTACATCAAAAAAAATTAAATCAGTGGTTACACTTTATATTTGATTTTTTTTTTTTTGAACTTTTGAAAAGGGATCAAGTGTTTAGGTCAAGATACCATACATAATAAAATATTATTTATTAATATAAATAATAAAATAAGTAATAAGCAGTTGTCAGTTTTCATAAAAAAAAAAAAAAATCAACCTTTCACTCCAAGGTAATTCCAAATTCATAAAAAAAAATGTAAGTGTTTAAAATAGGTTTTTTTAAACAAACTCAACAATATCAAGAAATAGAATTCAAATAATTGAAAGAGATTGGTATATTTAATAAATCACCATGTATACACAGATTAGATATTGGTGATTATCCTTGTTCATTATTCTAATTTGGAATACTATGTTTACTCATTTCCATCTATCCACTACTTACTTAAAATGTGTAGAAGTACCTTTTAATAAACACCTTAAGAGGATGCTATACAGACATTTGTTGTCTCTATCTTACAAGTGTGTAAAATAACAAATTTACGATCAGTAGATTAGGTTTAGCTTTATTAGCTTAAAAATTAGAGTAAATTTACCTATAATGAAACTTAATGGTGAGAAGATTATCTGTGTTTGTACCTGGGTGTTTTACGATAGTTCAATTTTTTAGTGAATGTAAAATATACTAAATTAAAAATGCCCATAACTCATTTAAAAAATTGAATTATCGTAAAAACCTACATACAAGCAAAGAAAATATTCTTACCATCAAGTTTCATTATAAGTCGATTAACTCTAATTTTTAAACTAATGAAGCTTAACCTGATTGTTGAATGTAAATTGCTATATTACACACTTGTAAGACAGAGACAAAAAATGCTTGTGTAACATCCTCTTAAATTGTATTAACAAAAGTTAACTATTGATTAAAATGATCTTATATGTTAAATATTGTATAGATATTAGTGGATATTACAGTAATTACAAAAAGTAAAATTAATTTAAAAATTAGTTATGTTTAAAAAAAATAAGTTAAGTAAAGATACATTGACAACAGTTGATATTGATTTACTATTTAGGATAGACATTTAATATAAATGCTCAAGAAATAACTTAAATAAATTTAGTATATTTTCTATATTACTCACTACTCAGTTTATTCTTTTAAAAGTATCATTAATAACATTTAATTGTGATAAGAACAAAAAATAAAACAAAAAAAGTAAATGATTGTATCAATTTATCAATAACAAACATTTTTTTTAAATCCATCAATATATTAATAGTAACAAAAATTTAAACTTATATATTTCCATATGAAATACAATTTTGACAAACAAATTGTAAATTTTAAATAAATATTTAAGTTTAAATAGCTACACATAAGTCCTATATACCTAAATACAAATTTTACGGATTTGGATATTTTTTCAGAAGATAATTGATTTCTCTAGGTGTAAGATTATCCTTCCCCAACGAAATATTTCCTTCTTGCCTGTCTTGTTTTCTTTTGAACTTGTCAGCATAATTTTTAGTAGCACATGCTTGAAACTTGGTTATTTCATCTGAACAGCGAGCTTGGTCAAATTCATTTTTTTTGAAACAGGCAAACATAACAGATATTTCATGAACACATGCACGTTCTTTGGATCTATCTCCTTTGCCAGATACTTTATTTTTCAATTTAAGCGGCAACAGTTCTTCAAATTTCACTTCAAGTGGATTTTTTGTATATCGGCGCATATCGCGATAATTCAAAATGTTGTTTAAACGCATATTTAAGTAATTATTATACAAATACTATAGTTAACTATTAAATTTAAAAAAAAAAAAAATTGAAAATATTTAAAGAGTATCTTTTTTTTTTACTTTTAAAAATAATAAATTAAACTATTGAAATAGCAAAATAATTTAATATAATTTTATGTTTATTACGATCTATCCTTTATCACAATCACAAGGTCTATAAATGATATTATTATTATCTATAAACCTTGCCTTTATCATAACAGTTATCAAAATTATTAAAAATAATATATTATTATTGTATTTATTGTACATTAAATGTACTGAATATCGTTATCTATAAAAAATGAGGTTATGTTACAAAATAGATATGGGGTTATGTCATATGGTTTATGTAAAATTGTTGATTACATGTACAGGCATCAAGCATGTTTCCTCAATACAGAAGTGTATAGCATAAAACAATGTGATGTATCTTCTGGACCAACTGGTATATCAGTGTGGCTATAATATAACAAACTGTAGAATTTATAAATTATTTTAACCATATTTAATTAAATATATGTAAATATTGTAAATGCCAAGTAAATGGCAAGTTTTTGTACAATACAGGAAAATGCCGAAAATGTAAACCCTCAACATATAAATTCCTTCAAAAATCATTTTGTTGCCCAACTGGCTATTTCACTTATGTTGATTTACCTTAAAAAGTTAATAGAAATAATTTAAATTATATTTATATTTATTTATTTATAATTACTACCAAAAATAAAAATTATTTGAGGTGAAAGTGAAATAGGTACCTAATTATTATATTGGTAAATATTAAAATATCCAATATTGTAAAAATTTTAAATTTAAAATGGTCATCCAAAAATGATTTGACTTTCCGACGTGGAAATAAATTAGAAAACACTCATAAATAAATGATAACATACATTATTTTAGCTTTAATTAAACTAAAAATTATTATTAATTTTCAGTAAGAATTAAGATCAATTAATGTCTCATTAACCTAGTTTATTGTTAAGAAAAACAATTTTTTTTGATGTTTGTGTCAGTCAACACAGCGTTAAATATAATATTTATCAAGATTACCTAATCAAAATTTATAAAGATAATAAATAAATTTCTAAAGAATGTACTATGTAAAATTAATAAATACTGATGATACAAAAACCATTTATAACGTTTTTACTAATAATTGAAGAAATACTTCAAATACCCATTAGATACCTATACCTAATAAAATAATTAATATGCATTTAACGTTTTTTCAAGATTTATTGTCCTTTTATTTCTTATTTTGATTTTACATAATATATTTAAAACTTTAATTATTATATAATTGTAAAACGATGAATAGAATAGTTCATTTAATAAATAGATTGATTAATTGAATTACTTTCATCACTCTAGGACCAGGCTATTTCTTTAATTAAGCAAACCAGACCACCGAGCATTGTCCCATGGTTGCCTGGTGGGCTATTCCGCCCCTGAGAGACAGTTAACTAAATGAAACCATTAATTTTTTAGCTAAAATTATTACACTTACCAAAACTACCATCGTTCAATTAAAAATATAAGTAATTTGAATCGACTGACCATTAAAAAAACCTATATCTATAATAATAGGTATAATACATAGTTTAATATTCGTAAGTAGGTATCTAAATTGTATCTTAATTCATTGTAGACACCAGTTGGAAATAAAACAATTATGTAATTAAATTATAATAATTTTATACAAAACCAATCAGCTTTATAGTGCCACGGTTAGGTTGCATTTTTTTTATATATCCCAGAGCCACGCCAGATATTGCAATTAATAATTTAAAAAGTTAAAATATTATTAAAATAATAAAATAACTCTCAACTAAATATCTGCTAATCAGTAGATGAACTCTAAGACAATCACATACTTCTTAATCTCATCTCGAGGAACGAAAAAAGTAGGTGTAAAGAGTAGGTACCTAATTATTATAATGTAAATTAGAAAAATATGCTCAAATAGGAAAAAATGAACTAGATATTATCGTAAAAAATAAGTTTTATTAATACGTATCACTATATTAAATAATATTTGAATTAATATATAGGAAAACGATGAAACTTTCAGACACGTACAAATTTTCATAAATGCCGATCAAATATAATTTACTGTCACTTGTCAGTTGTCATTAAATAGAGGTATCCATTTATAATTTACAATCGATCAATTTTACCTATGAACCTATGAAATTACAATAGGAAAACGTACGAATAAAATATTATGTATTAGTCACTACTTGTATAAATTGCATACGTAGTAGTATTATATTATACATATATTATTTCTGAGCGTGTTGTTTTTAACCTCGGAGAGTTAAATCGAAATAATCGAAATAATATTATATAAAATCAGTTGTTTAGTAGGTAGGTACTTACGCAATACGCACTATGCAACTACATGACATTATGATAAATAAACATATGATAAATGTATATAGATACTTTTTTAATATGACAGATGTATGTATAATATTATAGTATTGGGTATACAGTATTATACCATATTGTATGATCTATTATTATAATTTATATTATAGTATACCTGTATATATACGTAAAGTGTAAACCTATACATTATAATCATTCAATATTTGTAGATGTCAATACTCTATAACACACACTCCTTTACTTTAGTAGATACAATTTAGTCTGTCAATTATTTGAATAATGCATTTCCACTTTCCACGTACATTCGTGTTAACGTGTTGGTTACCGCGACGAGTGTGACTGTGTGACATCACCGCGTCGTGGATCTAATGTCGTCATAACTGTTCGTCGTCAATTTAGCGGTACAAAAAATACCGTATAAATCCCAAATCCTAGTACTTATTCTACGAGTTATTAAGTTATTAAAACATAACTTCCACGTACAAAAGCTTATCGTTTAAGAATAGAAAACTAAACACATTTAAACAAAAAATAGCTTTAGTAAAGGAAAAGTAAAGAACAAAGTCATATACATAAAAATATATAACGAGGGTGGTCGACTCCGTAGTAATATAATATATTTGGAAAGAAAGGCAAAAATTAAAAATATGAAGAATACATGTGTGAAATTTGGAAGGAACGATTTTACAGAAAATAACTATTTATGATTTGTCCATTTATTATGTACCTATACGAAATTACATTCTTTCATAATAGAACATGGAACATGTACGGACTGTCAACTATGTACCTATTAGTATATTTTAATACTTTCAGTTTTGGGGTAATGCTAATATGTATTGTACAGTGATACATAACTTTTTAACGGGTTTATGATAATTTATTCGCGAATAACATTAATATAATATGACGCTTCACTTTTAAAATTAAGTTTCAAAGCTAAAAATATATCGTTCTATTGGAAAGTTGGTTTTTAGCTGTACTTAAGCTTCTAAATAAAAGTAAAAAATATAAACATGTATAATCATTTTAAAGACATTTTTATGAAGAAAACAATATGAATAAATAGTAATGCATTATTTAATCCTAGTGCAGTTCTAAGATTGTGTTTACGTAGCCTTTATGTAGGTACACCCGCTAATGATGATTGAACTCTCAAGTAATCATGTAACTAACATCGACATTCGACATAAATATAACCATATTTGATATTATTATTATTGTGTGTAAAATAGCGCAAAGGGCAACGGCTCAAAAGGTCGAGTCAGCGGTACTGGTGGTGACGTGGGGTGACTCCCCCAGATTAAAATAAATATTAAATTATACAACTATTCACTGTCGCCGCAGTGGAAGGCATCGACGTCGAACGTAGTGTCGGCTGGTGGAACGCCGGTGGTCTAAAAATTTCTCTACCGGTGTGGTGGCAGCATTGCGGAAAGGTGAAAAAAAATCTTTTACATGTGTAATGGTTTGATAGCGGTGCGGCTGGTTACTTTGCAGTGTTAAAATCGTTTCGGTTTTGCATCGAATTGTCGTTCGCTCGTTTCTTTCGTGCTTACGCGTCTCGCAAATACCTATCTCACACACACCGTCTCGTTCTCGCGGCAGGCATACAACGTGATTACAGTAAGTGATTTTGCGTTAACCGATGGTGCTCACCGCCTTGTCCGGTGCGGCCCACCGACGGTTGTTAAACCTCATGGCAATGCGATCGGTCTGGGGTTATGCGTGCGGCGCGCGAGTACACGCGCACACGTACGCACACCACACATACAACAAGCGCGGTGGGTTGACACGTCAACTCCTTGTGGATCGGGCCTTTTATTATTTGGGCTGCTAGGGCCTAGGTCCTAGGTCCTTGTCTAACTAAGTCCGTACCCGTTCACTGCCACGCACTCGTCGATGGGGAGGTCACCGTGGTGCCGTTGGTTTTTAGGACCACCCCCCGTCACCCGCAATCCAGTGTGTCACAGGGTCTGTTTAATTTCTTTTCTATTGGGCTCGTCATTTAGTCTACTAAGCGCGAGTTAAAAACCCTTTCTCCCTAGAGGATTGCAATTGCCCCTAATCGCGTTCGTTTTAAAATTCTGAGCTGACCCACGTTTTTTTAGGTCTTTGATCACCGTGGCAGCCCGTACCAACAATATCAATGATTGTGATTCTTTTTTTTATTGCCATTTCGTTTAAAACCATTTAGAATCATGAAATCATTAATAATTATGTACTTAGAGCTACTCATGGCATAGGATGTTGCACTGGATGCATTCTTCATTACTTTCTATTTGATCTGTTGGGTTATTATACTCTTCTGCTGTCTCATCCATATTTTTGTTCACTTTTCATACAGATCCACATATTAACATTGGTATATTGGAGTTGCCAAGTTCTGTCATCAAATAATCACAGTATTTTTAATAATTTCACTTGTGTTTAATTTTACTACCATACAAATTATACTTGCATTTAATTATTTTCTTACGTTAGAATTATGAAATGTTAAGATATATCAATTAGCTTAAACAACTTTATAACCCTATTATCACCACTTAGGTTAATCTTTGACAAATATTTAACTTGGTTGTCCTGGAAAATTTTTTAAATTTTTTTTACTTAAGAATATAACTATAAAACATATTCAAATCTATTCATCAGTTGCAAAATTTTAAATTATTTTTTTATTTAAAAAACAGTTTAGTTGTATGGAGTTTAAATTTGAATTTATGCCTAAAACTATGATAAATACTTGTTAGACTTTCAAATTAATCTATTTTCTTCAAATGAAACATAGTATCAGACTAATGGTGAAAACCCCCTTTATTGATTTAAGTTTCCAAGATTTGACTAATTAGTAAAATCACTACTACATCTTCTTTTACTTAATACTCAAAAAATTAAATTATTATAATTTTAGATTCAAGTGGAATGAAAAATATGTTAATTTTACACTACCTATGTGCTTTTTTACTTTATAGTAGAAAAATGCTCAATTCATCTACTTCAAGAGAGGGTTTTGGTAGATAATAAGATCTAATTGATGCATCTGAGAGGTTACATTTGAAAATTGTCAGTACAATATTAAGAGAAAAAAACTATTACTTACCATTTGTTAACCCAAGTATTATGATACAATCATTGATAGTGGCATACTAAAATTTCATTAAAACTGTTTCTTATAATTTTATTTTTTCTGAATTATAGGTGGTTGTTAATTTTGATTAGATAAAGTAGGTAGTAAACTATTTTAACATGAAAATCTATAACTAAAATCATTCAAGTGATTTTTTTATTTTACTCGGTAACTTTTGATTTGCTTTTAAATTTTATAATTTATAATTGCAGTAATCTTTTGAGGGGTTTCAATTGAATTTTCATAACAATAATAAAACACTTATCTAGATTAAAACGATGAAAACCTAATCTTAAAGTTTTGGATTAGTGTAGTTGTCACTTTGTATTAATATAAATATGTTTTTGTTGATACAACTAGCTATTATTATTTAATGTATTAATAATAATTTTTTTGAAAATCTTATATACCTACCTTTAATATGTTTATTATATATTTATTTTTTCAAAATTGTTATATAGTTATATTGTATACTATTAAAAGTTGGGTAATCCATCTAAACATTTCGATTAAAATTTTATTTAAGTATTACCTATCTTGTTTTTATTAATTGAAATGTATAAAAAGCTGTATCTACTATTAAAATTTTATCAATGATATAATTTTAGATGGGTAACATTATTTAATTTAATTTAATTTAATTTATTAATTAATTCACGGAATAAAATTCCTTATTTAGTACAGTACATAACAATAATTCAGTAAAATAAGATGCTAACATATACAAGGTGTGTTATACTTTTTAAAAAAAAAAAAAAAAAAAAATAATACAGCAGAATTACAGGCACAATAAATATAAACTAAAAATAATTAGGACACAAGTAAAATTACATACAATAAATGCGCACAAATAACACAATATTAAGGTAAACTGAGAAAGGAGGGGTCCTCGTTAGCCAACCGCATTATGCGGTCAATTGGTTTGTTTTTACCGTAATTGGTACAGTGGAGAGGTACAGCAAAAGGAACTCGAGACCTTGTGGCCCGATGAGGAACTTTAAAGTTTACTTGGACGAGCAGTGAAGGGGCGTTTAGGGAACCATCGATTAACTTTTTTAACTTTTTTTTTTTTTATTATTTACATTTTATAATTTTATTATATTATATTCTTCAATATATTATGTCAATTGATATTAATATAATTATTTTTGATGTTTTTAATATGATACATGTCTAATATATTGTTACTTAATTTATACATCTTCATATATAATATAAGACATTCATTTTTATTTTAGTGTTTCAATAAGGAGAGACCTTTGGTACTCGTTTTATTTGGACTAAACGTTTGGTAAGGAAGCTATAGCCATTATGTTGGAGTTGCAACAGCAAGATATCCCTAAGTTGAAGAGTGAACGCACAGTGTCTAACAGCACTGGTCAAGAAGATGGAGGTAACAATGGTAACAGCTATGACCTAGTGTTTCCAGCTTTACCTGACTCAAAAACATTGGCACCTAAGAATATTGGAGTCAATGGTCAATGTGCATCTTCAAATGTACCACCAAAAGGATGGAGCAAAGTTCGCACATCTACTGTCAATAATGTAAAGAATTTTATTATTTTTAATATTATCAATCCAATGATAAAACTATAAATTATAGTAATTTTAAAAGATTAATTCATCTTAAAACATTTTTCATAAATTAAATTAATTATAATAGTATGTTAAATTATTTTAGGTATTCACTATTTCTGTTCAAGACCGTAAATCAGATAATAGTGAAAAATTTGGTGAGGGAGAATCTAAACGCATTTGTAGTCAAATTACAAGAGAAACTGGAGCTGAAATTGAGATTTCTACATCAAAGAATATGAATTTGACTTTTCTTGTGAGAGGTAAAGATGCAGATGTCATTGAAGCTAAACGCAGAATTATTGCAAGCTTTCAAACTCAAGTAAATTTTTGTTTTTAATGTTACTCTGTTTCTTATTGATATTTTTTGCTAACATAAGTTAAATTTAAGAGAATGTTTTATTAAATAAAAAAAAATTTATAGGTTTCAGAATAAAATGTCTGTGAAAAAATTTCCCAACCAAAGGTCATAAATTATATATCCTAAAAATAATGTCCCATTAAAAATATTGCCTAAAAAAATTAAATAAATAACTAGAAAATATAATTTGATTGGTTTCCTAGTTCATATTATTTTATGAAAAAAAAAATATATGACTTGAGAAATATCAATTAAGAACATTTAATTAGTTTAAATGATTATTATACTTAAAGTATTCTAAAAACAGAAATAAAAATAATTATCTTTTAGATAATGTGAAAAACTAACCATTAGTAATTAATTCTTTCACTAACACTAACGTGTATGTATAGTGCTTAGTATATTGAATGATGACACAAAAAGGACATTAATCAAATAAATAATTATCTTGACAGTAGTTGCAAGAATAGATGCAAATTTTGAAAGAATTTCAGATAACTTTCATAATTCATAACAATTATTTATAGAAATAGTTGACAAATATAATATCCAGAAATCTTAGCTCTTAGTCTAACTATAACAAATTATTATATTATTGTCATCAAATCAGGGAAAATCTCTAAATTTTATATTCAATTTTATATGTTACTCTTCCATAGAATGTAATGTCATGAAAAACAAAATACTCCATTTTTGACTTTGGACACTGATTATGATGATTTAAGTCCTAATATTTTATACAAAAGATAGTTCCATGTTATTATTTTTGATCGATTTAAAATTTGTACCATGAACATGAATAGTAAATTATTTTCTAAAAACGATTGTTGTTATTACTTAAATTGATTTTTATGTGTTCAAGTTATTAATCATGATTCATAGGCATTTGTTTATGTCATATCTGCCCGTATCATTTCAGTCTTACTAATACATGACATCAACATTTACTGTTTTTTTTTTTATTATTATTATTATTATTCTACTTTAATTCTTAAATGAATATAAATTTACAATATTCTTTAAAATGCTTTCTTAAAAATAAATTTGTTACAAAAAATCAACAAGAGTACACAAATAATGTTTATAATATCTTTAACATAAATTTGTTATATTGTCCGTTTGTAATATGTAGATGTGACATTCTTGAAAGAGTTAATTTCAATCGATTAATGAAGTGCAATTGAGAAGATCTGAAATTCCTATATTAATGATATCTATTTTTCCAATTATCTAACAATATTGTAAAGTTTATTGATGATAGGATTATAAATACTCGTACTATCATTACTATCTATCTCCCATTACTAAATGTTCCAAAGTTAAATATAGGTATTGGCAAATAAATATCTGAATTTTATACCGTATAAAAATGTTTCTACATAATTTCAAATAATAGCTTAATATTAAAAAATTATTCTGGAAAAATATAAATTAATTACATATATTTTGAAATCTCATTTATTCATTTAATTTTGTAGTTTTTACTTTGTATGTAAGGAGATTTAAAAAAAAGAACATTTTAAATTACAGGTCATTTATTTTTGGGACATTCTGTTTTAGAATTTTTAACATAGTTCCAGCATTTCTTAACTGGTGGTACATGAGAAAGTATGAGATGATGGTATTAAAAAATAAAAGTGTTATGAATGCAAAAATTTAATTTGATGTATTTTAAATGATTTATTTATGTGAAATATTAAATAATTTAATTATCGAGACAAAAATCAGGGTTAATAATTTTAAGTGCATAATATAAAAAGTATAACATAACATAGGTGATTGGTATCCCCCCCCTAGCCTTGGGGATTTGAAGTTATATGATGAGAGGTCAAGGGGTATATACACGTAAAAAGGTTAAGAAATGCTAGCATAGTTAATTTTAATTTTATTAAAATTGTTTATACAATGTTAAAAAGAATGCTTTACTTGTGTTTGTTGTACAAATGTGTAACATAGTAAATTTACATTCAGCAGTTAAATTTTAGCTTTGTCAGTTTTATATTAGAGTGAATCAATCTTTATGAAATTTAATAGTGAGAAGTTTATTTGTATTCAAGTGTTGGCTTTTAACAATATTCAATTTTTATTTATATGAAATAGTGCAGTTTAATAATGCTCATAATTTGCTTAAAAATGGAACATTTATAAAATATGAACACCGATTAAGTTTTTACCTTTAAGTTTAATAATAAGTCGTTTCATTTTAATATTAAAGCTAATTAAGCTAAATAAATGAAATAATTTGATTAACAAAATTATTTAAAAGAAGTTTCATAATATTTATTACTATAATTTTTATTTATCATAATATTTTAGGCTACTAGTGCAGTTCCTGTTCCAAAGGAACATCATTGTCAAGTTATGGGAAAACAAGGAACTCGTCGTAAGGAAATTGAACAGCGCACTGGTGCACGTATTCAAATGCCAAGTATTCAAGATACTTCTGATATTATCAATGTTACTGGAACTAGAGATGCAGTGGAGAAAGCTGTTCAGGAAATTCGCATGATTTCAGATGAGTTGGTAAGTTATTCTTATAATGAAAATAAATGTATATTAATTAGTTTGGTATTTATCTTACTAATAAAATACAATTTTTCATAGTCTAAAAAAGCATTTGAAAGGATTGAAATTCCAAAAATTTTTCATCCTTTTATTACTGGTGGTCATAATGAAAAACTCAATAATTTAATGAAAGAAACTGGTGTTAAAATCCATGTTCCCCCACCGTCAGTTAACAGAGATGAAATTACAATTGCGGGAGATAAAGAAGGAGTTCAATCAGCCATTGAACAGATTAAACAGGTTTATGCAAAAATGGTATGTAATATTTTATATTTCATTAACAATATCACAAGATTAAAAGTTCATCATGATAAATTAGTTATCATTATACAATCCTCAACATTTTAAGAAAGTATATAGACATTCTTTTCTATCAGTCATAACTTAAAAATGATTGTAATATTTTATTAACACACTTTAAATTTTTGTAGAAATATTAATAATTTTAATAAGTAACATAATTTTTATTGTAGGAAAAAGAATCAGCAACAGTGTTTGTTGAGATACCAAAACAGAAACATAAATATTTAATGGCACAAAAAGGAAATGGTATTCAAGATATATTATTGGAAACTAATGTTAGTGTAGAAATGCCTCAACAAGATTCAGATAAAGAAACTGTTACTTTAAGAGGGTTGTATAAGGATTTAGGCACTGGTAAATATTATTTTTGAATTATTTGTTATATTTAAAATATAATTAATTTTTTTTATTGTAGGGTTAACAAAGTTGTATGAAAAAGCAAACAGCATGACTGCTGAAACAATTGAGTGTCCAGGATGGATGCACAGATTTTTGATAGGAAAGAATGGTTCCAATTTAAGAGAGTTGATTGAAGATAATGAAAAGGTGCTTATTAATTAAAATAAATAAATTACCTAGTATTATTAGTTATGATTGTTTTATTTGAAAAATTTATTACATATCATTATATTTTAAAGGTACATGTTGAATTTTCTGATGATAATAAGATAATTGTGGAAGGACCAACTAATATGATACCTAAAGTAATTGATTCGTTAAAAAAAGCTATTGACTGCTATGTTTCTACTGAACTTGTAGTTGATCCAAAGTTTTTCAAACATATAATTGGGAAAAATGGAAGCAATAGTAAGTAAATATTTATTATGTCTAGGTTCATTAAAAGTGACGAAATATTTATTTTCTTCTTAAAACTGAAGATAAGTTATTGATAATCAAACATTTTTTTATTTAGTTAATCGCGTAAAAAATGATGCTGGCGTTATAATCAATATTTCTGAGTCTGATAATAACTCTAACATAATTAGAATTGAAGGACGAAAAGATGGAGTGGAATTAGCTAAAAGTGTAAGCTCTAAGCATATTATTAATTAATTAATTAAATTTGTTTGTTATGGCTAAAAATTATTTATATTTATTATAAAACCTTAATATTATTTTTGAATAAATACTTTTTAATAGGAATTGGGAGAAATGATTTATAAGTTAGAGAATGAAGTTGAAAAAGAAATATCAATTGACCAACGTCACCATCGTGCTATAATTGGAGTCAAAGGTGAAAAAGTTAGAGAACTTCAAGAAGCTTTTAACGTTCAAATTACATTTCCTAGTTCTGGTAAAATAATGTTATATTCATATGATTAAATTAAAAAGAATATTTATGTATTGATAATTTTATTTTAGTTGAAGCTAAAAGCAATTTAGTCAAAATACGTGGTTTAAATGATGATGTAAATAAAGCATTTAAGTCTTTAGCTAAATTGGCGAAAGAATTAGATGAAGCCAATTATGTATTAGAAATTCCTGTTTTTAAACAATTCCATAAGCTTGTTGTCGGAAAAGGAGGAGCTAATATTAAAAAGGTCTTATTAACTATTTTATCTTAAAGTTTAATTTATTAAAATTTGTCTTTTTTTTTTAGATCAGAGAAGAAACTGATACCAGAATTGATTTACCCCGCGAAGGTGAAGATAGTGATACTATCAAAGTCATGGGTAATAAAGAAAAGGTTTTAATTGCTTGTGATATGATAAAAAAAATACAAAATGAAATGGTTGGTAACTTATTAAATAATTGCATTTCAATTTAAGTTGAATTTAATAAACTCATTTATTTATTAGGGAGATATTGTCACAAAAGAAATTATGTTAGGAAATGTTAAAGTCCGCAATGTTATTGTAAATCTTGGGAATAAGTTTATTCAGTCTATCAAAGAAGATTGTGGAGGTAATGTGTCATTAAAGTTACCAGCTGTTAAAGGCGATAATGTAAGTATTATATATTTCACTTAATGAATTTATTTAAATATAATTAGATTAATAAAATGCATGTAATGTGTAGTCGTTAATCATTAATATAATTTCATTCAAAATAACTAAATTCCTAAATTTATCTCATTTAATTAACTATTTTAGTATTTTTTTAATAAATAGATCATAGTACATATTTGTTAAGTACTTGTATGAAATACAAGTTGTCTATGGACAATTTTTACATTCAAAATCACACTCAATTTCATAAATTATTTAAAAATATATCTACAATAAATAATTTCAATATTGCTATTTATACTCTGCTCCATGAGAGAAGTAAATTGTTTTGTGCACATACTGTGGCAGTGTTTCCCCATTATGTGACTTATTAGTGATGTACCATGATGTTACTGGCATGTTAAATAGGGAGGGATACGTGAAATTATTTGCGTTTTGGTTGGAAGACAATTTACTCCTCTCTTGGGCTGCAGTTATCAGATTTTAAGCTTAATCATGAAAGCTTCTGCTTTCAGAATATTAATATTTTATCCAATACTATTATTATATGGCTTTTATTAATTTATCTATATCATACTGCATTACAGTATCAATGAAAAATTAACAAATGGATGTGGGAGTTTATATTTATATTATAAAAGCAAACTCTAATGTTCTTAGATTTTAAAGTTATAGTATTCATTTATTTTTATCTAAAACTTTAAACAATTGTTTTTTTAAATATTTTAATTTATAGACTATCGTTATCAAAGGACCTGAAGATGATGTAGACAGTGCTATAGCACAAATTCAGACAATGGTGGATGAAGTTCATAATTCAGTTATTGATCTAAAAGTAAAGCCAGAATTCCACAAATATTTGATTGGGAAAAAACGAGCTAATGTTAAAAGGGTATGTTGTTAAATTAATCATGTTTATAAATATTTGATAATGTTTATTTCTGTATATTTGGTTACAGATTCGAGATTTAACTAATACAAGAATTATTTTCCCCCCCGAAACTGATTCTGTTAATGAAAATATTACTATTGTTGGTAAAAAAGAAAATGTTGACAAGGCAAAATTAGAATTTGAAGCAATGATAACTGATATCAGTAATGTTGTTGAAGACCGTGTAGAAATAAATGAAAAATATCATAAAAGTTTTGTGGCTAAACGTGGCGAATTTTTACATAAATTGGAAGAAGAATGTGGTGGTGTTAAGATATCATTCCCCAAGCCTGGTGGTGGGGATAAAGTTGTACTGAAAGGCAGCAAAGCAAATGTTGCTATTGCTAAACAGAGACTTTTAGACCATGCAAAAGTTTTGGTATGTATATTATTTTGTTTTTACATTTATCTAATCATATTGATAGATAATTAAAATTATTTTTGTTATTAAAAATTAATTCATTGTTATTCTATTATTATAAACAATTATTTGTTTTTTTATTTAGGAAAACACTATTCAAGTTGAAGTTAATGTTGACCCTAAGTACCATCGTCATTTTGTTGCAAGACGTGGTGAAATAATTAATAGAATCATTGATGATTGTAATGGAGTCTCTATAACATTCCCTAAACTAGCATCTAATGATGATGTTGTTATAATCAAAGGTGACAAATCTAATGCCGAAGAAGCAAAACGTAGAATTGAAGAGATTGTTAAGGATTTGGTGAGCATTGTCAAAAAAAAATATATCACTCTAAATAATTAAAAATTTTAGAAAAAAATTATTAAATTATGTTTGAATTTATGTTTTAGGAAAATATTGTTGAAATAACTATGAGTGTTCCTCCTAAACACCATCGACACTTTGTTGCTCGCCGTGCTGAAGTTATAAATCAAATAAGTGCAGAATTTAATGGAGTTACTGTAACATTTCCACAAGTTAATTCTAACTCTAGTGAAGTTTTAATTAAAGGTCACAAAGATTATGTTGAAAAGGTCAAAAATAAAATCAATAATATTGTTATGGACTTGGTAATTTAATTGTTCTTCTATTGTTTTTGATAATTGGTTTAAACAATTTATTTTTATTTTTAGGAGCAACGTATCACTGTTGAAGTAATTATACCTCAAAGAATGCATAGAGTTTTGATGAGAAATAGAGATTTATTGGAAGGCATGAGACGAGATTTAGATGTTTGGATTAAGTTTCCTGAAAGACCTCCAGGTAATTTAGTAATTTTAATTATTTTAAAAATAGATAAAATAAGATATTAATGCTAAAAATAGTTTTCATAAAAGTTAAATTCATATTTTGCTTGATGTTTGTCTTAATTAATAGAAGACCAGTATAATCGTGAACCTGAAGATGTTAATGTTGGAGAAGATACTGATGATAATCGAACCCCTAGTGTCAATGATATAGTCACAATCTTTGGAAAACCTGAAAATTGTGAAAAAGCTAAACAAATATTAATTGATAATATACCCAAAACTATTGATGTAAGTTTTTTTTTGTAAAATATATCTGAACTTGCTCATGAATTTTTGAATATTCACTATCGCAGAATTCTATTAAATTTTATATTTTTAATTATTATTTTTTTAGTTAAATGTACCATCTGAATATCATAGATCATTGATTGGTTCTAAGGGTGCCACAATCCGAAAGCTTAGTGATGATTATAATGTTCAGATTAAAGTTCCAAACCAAGAACAAAATGCTGATATTATAAAGGTAATTCCTATATTACTAAATAGTAATAATGTATTTTAATCTTATTGATAAATATATATTAATCATTTAGTACTAAATATATTGGTTAGCAAAATGTATATTTTCTATCAAAAAAATTGTGAGTTTAAAGTTTAAAAACTGTACTTAAATATTTTTTCTTTTAATAATATAACAAAAATTAATTATTTTATTATAAAATGTTATTGTACTTTTTGTTGTTTAGATTACTGGGGTGCAAAAGGATATTGATGAAGTGGTTGCAGCCATTAAAGAAGAAATGAGATTATATGATGCTGATAAAGAAGATAGGCAATTGCGTTCATATGAAATTCAGGTATTTTCATTATTTAAAACCAAATTGTATGTTAAAAAAAAAAAAAAATCAATTAATGATGATAATAGGTATGACAGGATGTTTTAAGTATTTTAATTGATGAAGAATTGTATTATATTGATATCAAGCCTATTATCTGTAGTTAGAATGGTAGATAGTACAGGTAGAATATAATATGTGTGGATGATATTTAATATTATTCCTTCAATGTCTATTCTTTTTCTTATTTAGTTAGAGTAGAATTTTGCTGGTCTTTCACCATCAAGATTATGGTTAAAGATTTATCAAAGACTTAATAATAATTTTTCAATTATTTTATTTACACATTTGTGTGTTTACAGACAGTCCATTGTATATGTATATAATATTGTATTTTATTAATTTAGTTTAATATTGTATAATATGTATAGCTTCAATCTTCATATCTTGTTAAAACAATATTAGATTGATTTGACAAGATCTATATAGAATAATAGTACACTTTATATAGTTGAAATTTGATTTCAATTCTCTCGCAACGCAATTCCTGGTGCTAGCAGAGTTTTTTTTTTTTTTTTGACAATTATGGTCAATCAAAGTTCTATTATATACCGAACATTGTATTATTACAATTATAAGTTTTACTATTTATTATTGTTTAGGAATTATGGTTAATCAAAATTCAATTTTTCTATTTAATAATTTCTTGAACAGATTTTTGATATTTACCTGTAAACTGCTTGTAAATATATCATTTAACTAAGTGTTAAATATTACTAATAATATTGACAATAAATTTTATAATTTTAGATGACAATTGAACCAGAATTCCATCCCATGATCATTGGTAAAAAGGGAGATACTGTTCGCAATTTACGTAACAAATATGGTGTTCAAGTTAATCTACCTAGAAGAGGTGAAGGAAACAATGAAAACATAGTGACAGTTGTCGGGTACCAACAAAATGCTGAATCAGCAAGAGATGAAATTCAAGAAATGGTTGATAAACTTGTAAGTTGATTTTTTTTTTTATGTATTTAAAACTGGTTACATAAATTTATAGTTGTTGACTTATTCTGTTTAATATTTTATTTAGAAAAATGTTTATAAGGAAGAAATTTATATTGATAGTAGAATTCATTCAAGATTGATTGGTTTTCGTGGACGTAATATTTCACAAATTATGGATAAATATCATGTAGATATTAGATTTTCAAAATCTGATAGTTCTAATCCAGATTTAGTAGTTGTATATGCCCGTGAAGATGCCACTCAGGATGATGTTTTGGATTGTATGGATTATTTAGAAATGATTCAACAAGACTATGTAATTGTTTTTATTTTATATTTTATTTAGAGCATATTGTATATTATCTATGCATTTTTCACTTTTATTAATATTGAAATATATTTTTTTTTTTTTTTTTTTTTTGTTTTTACAGTTGACTGACTTATTAGAAAATGAAGCAAGAGCAAACTTAAAACCAAAAGCTGAGAGCCAATCTGTTCCCAATGGTAATCATAACTCGCAAGGAGGTGCTGGATTTGTAATGGGCAATGGTGCACCGTGGGAAAAAGCTCATCCTGATACAAATAGTACCAGAGATTTTCCATCATTTGCTGGTATTGCAACATCTGCTAATAATGCTGGTTCTGATAAGACCAATCTTCCAAGTTGGGGAAGTGGGCGTCGTTAGTTATTTTTAATCGATTTATAAAATTATTGTTTCCAATAATTAAATATTTTTTTGCGATTTCAATTATAAATATATATATATAGTGTCTGGTTGTCACTAAACTGAATTTCTCCCAAGTAATTAAATTACAATATAATTATATTTTAAGAATAGAATATGTTTAGAAAAAATGTGTTATTTAATAGAAAACAAAAAAAAAAAAAAATATATATTCATTTATATATATATATTTTTTTTTTGTAACATTAGGTGGAAAAAAATTCTATATTTTCCAGGCTGTGAAAAAAAATTGCTGTAAAAAATAATAGATTGTAACCATTTGGGTCTCATTTTTTCTTGTGTCCGCTATGTTTTTTTAACAGATTATTATACTAAATAAAATGTTTTTATATCATTATAATGTAATGTTAAGTCTAAAAAAAATGTTAACATATTTTGTTATGCCTTTAGCGTTATTTTTTCTCTTTGTTTTTAACATTTTTCTGGATTTTTTTTTAAACTGAATTGAAAAATATTCCGTAATTATTTGTATTTAAAAATTATATTTCATCTGTTTCAACAGATATAGTGACACGGTATTTGTTAAATCGAAGAGGCCCAAACATAAAGGGTTTTTTCATAGTGAATAATAACATCAAAATATTAATTACCTTTATTAGGTAATTATAATCAGATTTGTCTATTAATTTTATATTTGTTTTTTACAAACATTTTAGCCTATTTAAGTTCTAATAACACAAATTTCCATGTTACTTCATGTTATTTTTTTGTTACAATAATAATTATTATTTCTTTTTGGATCTGGTTTTTAAAAATAGTAGCACAATGTATCTAAATTGATTTATTTACTAAGCCAAATGTTGACTTTTTCAATAAATTGTATATATTAAACGCAATGAATGAGATTTATACGACATATTGACACAAACTAAATTTTAATTACAAGATTATTATTTAGATTTCATTTTCCAAATAAATGTTTACTTAATCTACAGTTACCAGTTATGCATTAAATTGTTTAATTTATAGACAATAATTTGAACATCAGTATTTATTTTTTTCAGTTTAATATAAATTTGGTTTCATTTTATTTGACAAAGTTCTTATATTATGAAAAAACTTAATTTCTAATAAATATATATTATTTAATATACTGTTAGATGAACTTAACTTAACTTAACTAATTTTATTTAAACAAATTTGGTTATAATTTATTTATCTCAAACCATTAATGTATTAAAATTATTTTTTAATGTACGTTTGAATTAAATACAGCCACATTTCTAACTAATTTTTAAGTTATCAAATTTAACAGATTTAGTTCAATTTTTTTGTTTTACTATAATATATGTTACACACGTATATATATATTATATATATTATCTACTATCTTTATTATCTACATTCTGTATACATTATTTTTCCACCACTGTCCTTTGATTATTTTGTGTGCAAATTATGTAATGTATTTTGAAAACTGTATAATAATAATATAATGTTCAGGGTTGAATATTAATAAATTTATTATTTATAACAATTTCATTTTTATTATTCAATTTTTTTTTTTAGTATTCCAGTTTTTCTAATGTTAAAAAAAATCAAAAATAATTTTTTCATATTTAATTTATCTAGTGATAAAATATTACACTGACATAAAGATGAATTATTTCAATAGTCTAAGTTTTTATTATTATTTATACAGGATCATTTTTTTTTACTTAATGTGTTCAATATTTTGAAAACTAAACTTTTTTCATATTTAGTAAGTTGAAAAAATAAAAATTTTCTAAAAAATGCAATATTACCAATACATCTTACACTATTACACATATATATAATCAAGAATAAGAACAAAACTGCGGAACACATGTCAACAAAGTGACATCTTGGATATAAGACTAAGATCAGCAAGATTCTCTTTTAAAATAATCAGTTTTTAATTTTATTGGCAATTACTACTTTTTATTATTTTATATTAACTAATGTATATGATATAGGTAGACTATAGCTAGATATCTTTTATGGTAAGTTGTAATAAGTTAACGAACCTCAAGTCTAGCATCAGATGCAAAGCTGGGCAAGTTAGTCTTTTTTTTCAACTAATTAAAGTTAAGTTACTGGAATACAAAAACTAGCTGAGTTAGAATATAAGTTGGTTTTTAAAATTTACTAAATTTCCAACTTGGAAGTTAGTTTGGTGAAAACACTAATTTAAGTTAGAATAGACATTAATTTTTTTTTAATTTAAAAACCCATTTTTTCAAATTTAATGTATTACACTAATTAGTTATTAAGTAGGTAGGTTACAAACTTGAACTATTAAAGATGAATGAAAACTTAAATTGAACAAATTCTATTGATCAAATTTTCAAGTAGGCAGGTTATAAGTAATAAGTAATAACCTTCATTTTTTAGAATATCAGTCATTTCTCTTTAGAGTATAGAAAGTTAAACAAAACTCGAACAAACAGTATAACATAACATATTTATACTATATATTGATTATTATTGACACGATATAAATACAAAAATTCATAAATAATTTATGCAATATGCCTATATTTTCTGTATTAGCTATATAATATATTATACAGTTATATCTTAAAAATAATATAACATTTTTATCATAAAATTGAAAAATGAAAATACTTAATAATAATATATTATTATCTGAAAAAAATAACTAGCTAAATTATAAAGTTATTAACTATTAAGCATTAAAGCTAACTAGTTACCAAGTTACTAAATAGTACCCAGTTTTGGTAAGGTGACGTAATATTATTTATTATATTGATCGATATTAGTAATTATTGATATTTGATTACACATATGATAAGGTTAGAAACAAATTGTTATTGATAATTCAAAATAAATGATTGGAAGTGTGTTAAATAAATATGAAATTATAAATTTACAGTTTACCGTAAGTTATTTTGATAATTTGATGATAATTAAATATTTTGTCCAAAACACGTATTCATAACCAAATATTAATTGTTATTTAGTTTGAATTTCAATGACGTTTAATAATTTTACAAACAGATTTCCTAAACATTGAAAGTATAATAAGTAAATCGATTTTATATTTAACAAAGAACATGTTATAATAAATTATAAAGATATACCTGCGTGAAGTATGATAAATTATGTGCGTTGACAAATCATTAAGACGATAAAAAAAATATAATAGAACAAAGTGATAAGTGAATGTCGATGACATAATTTTGTGTTTATATTTTTAAATTACTTTTAGAGAAATTCTACAGTTCTACATTTTTAGCACAATAACTTTCATGATGTCTATATTTTGACATGACAGGTATGTGAACTTGTGTGAAGAGATTATCCAACGACGGAATATCGGCGCTACAGACAATATAATAACAACGTAATTGTTTATATTAAAAATAATAAATTAATATTTAATTCATTTATCATAAGTCATTTTTATATTTTCTTATAAATGTATTCATTGTATATTATACACAATTCAACTTAACCCAGGTAACGACTTTTTTTTTTTAGGATATATTTTATAAGTTGAAATTTTAGACAGAAAGGCCTAAAATCATTATTAGTTATTCTTAATAATATTTAATTAATACCTACTTGTATTAAATTTCAATATTTTTTATCTATTATTTTATTGATTTAACTGTTTAAGTTGGTATCTTAATTATTTAAATAAATATATTGGTTATAATGGACATGCACAGTATTTGTGTATTTTTAGACTATTAATACTTTAATTACTTCAGCCGGTGCCTTTTATTCATAACCAGTAATTTATTTTATACTGTCGGATATGTTTATGTGGTCGTTCCTTATCGTCTTCATGTTATCGTATAGTGAGTGAAATATATAAAAGGAAATCGAATTTTCAAAAACCTGAAAATCTTTTAAGAGTTTTACCAAGATTAATAATACATAGACTGTAATGGAAGTTTCAACGTATATTTTTGTGGGAACATGACCAATCTATTTAATATTAATTAAAAACACTGAATGGATTTTGTAACAAGTAATTTCACTGTCTTATTCGATTATCGAATATTCTTATTGTGCCCTAAATGGCATATTGTATACATTTTTTAAAAGAAAAAAAGGTGCTTATAATAATAAAAAACTTAAATATTTTTTAGCTATAAATGGTTTTTATACATAGCTTTTCCTGGCAATAAATATCAAATTGTAACTGTTATCAGTTACGTTTTGCGTCTATTAATAATATGTACCTAATTTGTTTTATATTAAAAAAAAAAAAAATAAGAAAGATCGATGCCTGCAAATTTATGTCACGGTAGGGCGCCTAGAGTGTTACGGTAAGGTGTGGATAATATTAAGAGTACAAAGCTTTAAGTTGTATTATTGATTATTATAACTTATTAGTACTTACCTTTATATCTGTTGTATTTTATTGGTAGTATTATTGTAAAATGTTCGAGTAATAGCATTGGTATAACTGAGGGGGTGATATGTGTAGATCTTTTTCTTTTTTACATATTGTGTTTACTGGTTAGAAAAGCTAAAATTATTACTATAAAATAAAATAAATAATTATAATGTATATGAATTATTATATGTTTGTTATACTCCTTGTAATTCATGACATTTAAAAAATATCCATATTGCCACCTACAAAAAAGTTTTTATTAACTGTAATTTTTTATACTTTTACCACTTCGATGAAGCTTAAATTTGGTTTAAAACAAGAGATGCACGATGTGGTGAACAAGAATATGTATAATGATTTAATAACATTTGTAGACTGTGTTTAATTGGGTTAAAGCTTAATTTCGAACTGTGTAGTTAGTCAAGCTTAAAACCGTTGATTGCCTAATTAATAATTACTTTCTGTACGGTGTCGATTACATGACACGCGCACGAATATATGAGTACCTATATCAAAAGGACAAGGTATGTATATAAAATTAAAGTATGTAAATATTTTCAATAAAATATTCACTTGGAGAATTTATAATCCAAATTATATGTTAATATTTAAAAATCGAACGTCAATACACTACTTAAATGTTTTGTTGTTTTATCAAGTAACTGAGCAATTATTATTATTTAATATTATAAAAAACATATTCTTATGTGAACATTATGAACTACAAGTATATAGCTTGTATTCTATTTTTTTCCTTTATGTTTAACATTCTAAAAAAAACCAGGATAGTCAATCATCTACGTATTCTGTAGTAGGTATTGCACGTTTATAGTTTTTACATAGACACCTCGTTTTTGAGTAAGTGGCGGAAATAGAACTACGGAAAGCCACCTACAAAAATATGAATTTTTCATTAATTATTTTCATAGATAATGTTTTGAGTGTCTCTTAAAATATTTTTCATTTGTGCAAATATCACCATTAAGTTGGTTGCTGTTGCTACTTATTATAATGGATATGTTAATCTGAATTCAACGATATCTAAATCATTGCATACGAACATATATATATATTTTTATTAACCTATATTGAAATAACTTTTTAGTATTTACATTTAGTATAAATATATTATATTGATCAAAAAATGAAATTTAGTTTATTCTGAGGTTTTACTGTTCAAGAGGTGTTGAGTGTACCCCACCTCATCATTAAATAGATTAGTGTCACTCAGTAATTTAATTGAATTGTTATATTGATAAATCATTTAACATGCGATGAAAATCAATTTTGAGCGAAGGCGGTTAGGTGATTTTTTGTAATTTTAACACCTATTGGCTTATCAAACAATTATTTTAATAATAATATTACATTTTTAAAACATTTTCATAATTTGATTTTGTTTTTTCCAATTAGTTTAAAAAGTATTTAGAAAATGCCCTATTTTAACTACCTTAGTACAAACTCAATTGTCTACCAGGAATCTTTTAAAAAGTTAATGTTAAAGTATTTTTACTACCTACTACAAATATAAAACTTCTACAAACATAACAAACCTCATCGTTGTAAAACAATACAAATTGCTCCAACCAAAAAACATAAAGTCTTATAGTGAAGAGCTAGTTCAGAACCGTATTATATAAATATAATACCTATCCGAATCTAATACGTAGCAATCATTTTTATAGAAAAGGATTTTTCTTAGTAAACGAAGGGATTTATTGTAAGCCTATAACTAACTATAACACGATAAGATATGATTGGGTGGTATTTATGTTATTTTACAAGCCTATACTATATAGTTGAAAGCTTACATTGTGTGAGCGTAGATATTAAAAAAGTATAAATGTAGACGGTAAAAATTGCTTTTTATTGCACGTGTCTAATTGGCAAAAGTTACTTACGATTTTGATTGTTTTTTTTTACAGCTTTTAGAAATAACTTAAGCTCGACAATTACAAATTAACAATATAAGTAAGAAATTATTTATAATTTAAGACCAAATAACTTTCCTGAATAAACAATATAACATGGTTTATAATTTGAACAAAATCAGGATGCAAAATAACGGAGGATGGCACAATTTTAATGATTTAGATGACACGAAAATGAATTAAAGTTAACACATCCATTACACTATACTCAATGATGATGGTGTCAAGGTAGGTACCTACAGTCGAGACTTATACATACATTTTATGTACAAGTGACAAGTGATAAGTAAGTGGTAGTTACTCGGTTTTTATACTTCATTTTTAAGAATTTCTATTTTTGAAAATATAATATAAGGTAGGTACATTATTATGTTTCATGTAATTTCATATTGTAGGTAGGTATATGCAATTTTTTTATGAAGAAGTTTACCTGAGATAAAACAATCAAACGTATATCTATACAATGGAAACAATGGAGTTGTATTGAAAATAAAAAAAAATACAAGTTATTAATTTTTGTAGCTATCATGGTAGATTGGTTGTAATTTATAAGCAACTAGTTGTTCAACCCGACTTCGTACATGAAATGAACAAATACAAGATAAAATACTGTGCTAGTGAATGTATCTCGGTTTTAGTGTACCTCAATTTATAAAAAAATTGGGGTGGGTATACTTCGATATGTAAATTAATTTGATCAAAATGTGCAAAAAAAATAAAATAAAATGGAATATTAGATGTAGCACTTGGTATATTTTTAATGTGAATTTAACTACGAGTATATATACTATACTTTCCAGGTATCCATTTTAGAATAATTTTAAAATATTGTTGAGATTAGTCGAATAGTTTGTAAGTACTTGCCTATATATAAATTATAAATATAGTATGACCATTAAACCCTAATTTAATCCATTAAAACTTATATATTATAAACAAATATAATAGGTATTAGGTAGATATTTTTGAGCCAAAACGGAATTCATGTGTGGGTCGTGTGACCTCCTCTCATCACCCTATGACAAGGAGGAAAAAAATGAAGTTATAAAATCTCCCCGAATTTTAAGGAATATGTATGCAGAATCGTTTTAATAGTTTTTAAGTCAATAACACCCATACAAATGTTGAAACTTGAAACGTATATTCGTTTTTATATTTACAGATGATATATGTGGTTAAGGCTGGGCCGGTTATAGGAAGTCGTCAGAACGGAATGTTCACAGGGTAAATTGTCTGTCGCGTTTATAATGTTTAGACTGTTTAGACTTTAGAGTGATCGGAGAGCTTAGAAGAGTCGGGCTAATATCTTCTTATTTAATTTTAGTGATATTTTCGTTTTATTTCTTCGCTGAATTTGGAACCGGATTTCGCGTTTGTCCTTCATCCGTCTTTATCTATTGAATTTTTTTGAGCGATTTTTCCTTTTTCGTTGCTCTTTTAATAGTCTAATTATGGCTTTGGCATACGTACCTTGTACCTACTAATCGTACGGATCAGATATCGTACTTGCGGTGTATTAGTGTGTGCGGAACCAGTATTTCACTTTTGCCGCTGGATCGCATACGATCGCACGCTGTGGACAATTGCTGATTTATTTCGAATTCCGATCGCGTTTTTTTCGATGTGTGTGCGTACATAGTACGTACCCATTTTATTTATCATTTAATTTATATATTTCTTGAGAATGAGTTACAATTAGCTTATTATTAACAGGATCTTTCACAGTTATTTGACATTTCACATCACAACAATAGTATAATGAATTTTGATTTAAAGTATATCACGTGTATCGGTGTCGGGTTGGTATGTTTCCAGGGACAGTCCATGTACGTATTATCAGGTTATCTACATGAGCGACCAGGAATCTATCCATCATTAGCATTTAGCACGGCGTTTAATGTATAGTCACGGACTAAAATATTAAGTTCAAGAATTATGGCTTATAGACTAGTACACTACTACACTAAGTGATTAATAATCGCACGCGTCCCTATTATCTTCAGAAACGTGGAGATTATTCGTGCAAAATAAAATATGATTAAATTCGGCGTTTAATCGCTTAGTGTGAGAGACAAGAGTGTGTAAGCTATTATTAATAAATTATTAAAATTAACACACAATGAAAATTTACAACAAACATCTTTTTTAGCGCCACCCCGAACTTGGGAGAATTAAATTAAAGAGGATGCATAATCTCACGGTAAATAACCACTGTCTATTAATATGAGTGAAAAGAAAAAAAACCGAGTGGTTCCGACTGTTCGGAGTATCGAAAAAGTGTCCAAGAGCGTATAGCAAGCCAGATGACGCGCTTATGAAAAAATTCTTTCGCTTGATGCATTTTTTGGTACACTTAAAACGACATCTAATAAAAAGTATACAGAATCATTGTTAGGTGTCTCAGTGATGAGCGTTGCAGTTACAAGTGGCGGTGTCGTCTACTAATGCTAGTACATTAAACCCTAACTGAATTGTTTTTAGAATAGTTATCAAAGAGTTTTTCTTATTACAAAGCAACTGATTAAAGTGTAAATACGATCGACGTGTGCGATGGCACAAGAATGCTAAGACTAGGGCGCTGAAATAATTCTTGTACTGGGCGTTGAAAAAGCTAAAACGGCCCTGACTGCGTGAATATTTTGCTATGTGCGGCATCGTTCA
The DNA here is from genome assembly GCF_002803265.2 of Melanaphis sacchari. Lineage (NCBI taxonomy): Eukaryota > Metazoa > Arthropoda > Insecta > Hemiptera > Aphididae > Melanaphis > Melanaphis sacchari. The sequence continues at coordinate 1,229,353 of NW_020270395.1, read as the reverse complement.
AAATGATGGCGATTTTTCAAAATTTGAGCGGCAATATTCTGATTAAAAACCGTAAGTAAAAATGTTTAATGTCTTGTTTGATGTTTATATGTTTTTTTATGAGCCTTCTCTAGGAACTTTTCTTATTCGAATAAATCATAGAGGCGTCAAATTCATTTTAGCCTACTGGTGACAGACTTCTTAATCAAGTCGGGGTTAGCGGATATGTATTAATTTGTTATTAAACTTTTTACCACCATAAAAACATTTACTATTTTATTAGTTTATTACTATATAAGGTGATTCACCGAGCATGTTCAATCAATTAATTTAAATTCTGATTCTTAGTATTTTTATTTTTAAGTAAATACTTCAAAATCATATTTTATAAATAATATTAATCTATTAATATTATAATATAATCTATAGAAATGTCTCAAGTATAATAAATACTATACTAAATAATTTGCTATTTTTTTTTACTTTAAATGTTAGCTATAAAAAAATCTATAAGTATTTCAAAGTATGAACTTTAAGTATTTTTAAAAATTACAAAAATTAAAATTTGAATAAATTCATTATTTATAAGGGAAAAATGGGGATGAATATGCTTGACGAATAATTCTGTACATAAAATCTTATAGCTGAATAAACATTAATAACGGCATGTCATAATAGAAGTTCATTAGTTTTATTTAATTTTTATTAAATGTGAAAAAAACAAATTAATAAATTCTCTGAATTTAAGTATTCCTTAATTGTATTAAGCATGCTTATTGTGTAAAAAAGTATTTTGTATATACTTTCATCTCGAATACCAAAATAATGAGATTGTACGAATAGTTATTAACTAAATAATTTAAACTATACAACAATTATCATAATTGTATTCTTTTTTTAATTGATAAGAATAGATAATTTTATAAATAATTAATTATTAAATTGTTATTAGCCACTAAGGTAAGATGTATGATATGCTATAACACACCAATGCCATATAACAGTACTTTGGTACTATTTATTACTTTCGATACTATAAATTTGTATGATCATATTTATGAATTTTATAAAAATTATATAATTGTTCAATTACGAGTATTAGGCATAGATTAAATTAGTATATTTATTCTATGGTATTAAGGTACCTTTTCTTTTACTTTGGAATTTCAAAATTGTATATTGTATTCATAATTCATATTCAATTATACCATGAATTATTAAAATAAAATTGTGTACTTTTAAAATGTTAAATTATGTGGTGAAATGTAGTGATATCTAATTTGTTTTATGATTTTATAAAACAAAAATTACAATTTAATTTACATTATTTGAATTTAATAAGTAAAATATAATTTATATATTTATACGTACATTATATTTATTATATATATATATATATTTAACTATTAGTTATATTAATAATAAAGAGCCTTTTTTACATCATTACAAGATAAAGGTTTTTATGTTAATTTTTGAATTTCATTAATTTAATACTTAAAAAAATATGTGCATAGAATGCTGATGATAAAGAAATAACTAATAAGTAAATAATAAATAATAATTGAGTATTTCATCATCTTACCTTAAAATCTTTATTTAGCTTGTGGTGTGAACCAAGTATAAACTATACTTGACCAGTACCGGATTTAAGATAGGAGGAAGGGCATTAGTAGCACTCATATTCAGGCTATTAAAAATCTTAAAATATGAATTATTTTTGAAAAGAAAAAATAATCTAGTACATAATAATAAAATAACCTGATAATTTTTGATTGTTTTACGAAAATATTTAATTTTTAATATTATAAAAATATTGTGTCATTACATAATACATAGGTACATAGACTTTTCATAAATAATAAAGGTCACTGCAGTGATGAAATGCTGTTTTGGTCGTATTTATTTTATTTTTCACATTTCAAAGAATAGAAATATTTGATGGTATAAGTGTATTATTATTAATTCATTGTTAATTGTTATAAATTTATAATGCTATTGATGTCTTGCCTATTGCCATGCCGCCGTCTAATAAAGTAAAGTAATATAAAAATATAAAATTAATCTATCAAAAGACGAAAACTTATCATTAACACAACGGGGACTTATTTATAAGTGTATGGTTGTAGTTTTGTTTTTATATTTGTCTACTATTTACAACAAGATTTCTTTTGTTTTCCATTATCGATATTAAAACTGACAGTACAAATACAAATTCTTCGTTAGGTATCCTCTTAGTCAGGTAGGTAACTATAAACTAGATAAATAATAACGGGGGGCATGGCCGTTTTCGATCAAAATCGTACAATTCCCTTTTCGGCTGATTCACTTTTCGACTAAATTAAAAAAAAACACCGATTCCCTTTTCGACCAAAACAAAATTTTATGTAATTTATATAAAAAAATAAAATTTAAATCATTTAAGTAGGTTTGTATCATATTAACATAAAAATGATGTCAATATATAGATATTCTTATATTTTAAATAATTTTCTACATTTTATTTTACAAAATTTTTTGTAACTTATACTTTTAATAATTTTTAAAATTATGCAATTATACAATTTCCCTAATTTTACAAAAAATAATATATAAATTATTTTATTTTTTTTACATACATTACATAAAATTTTGTTTTGGCCGAAAAGGGAAGGATACGATTTTGGTCGAAAAGGGAATAGATTTATTTTAAATTTGGTCGAAAAGTTAATCGGTCAAAAAAGGAAGGGTACATTTTTGGTCGAAAACGGTCTCGCTCGTAATAACTATGATCAGTGCGACTAATGTCTATACACATTATTGTTTTGTTGTTAATTAAATATATTGTTTTGTATTTATAAAGATAGTGTAAATTGGATAGGTTCTGGATAAGACAAATAATAGATAGGTTTATTTACTATTTAGAGGAATAATTTTATCATTTCTTTTACAATAAATTTAATTAATTAATTAAGTTGAACTATTTTTTTTTTCAAACAGCTGACATTGAAAAATGTATTGAATGAAATTAATTTTGTACATATACTGTAAGACTAATTGAACATAATATACCTTTCTGATTGTATTATGAAACGCGGGTCTTCTTGTATTGTCTGCTCTTGTTTGCACTTGACTATTAATGAAGATGTAAATAATAAATATTAAGATTTATTTTTTCATTGACGTACTAAAAATATGGTAATATTAGTATTTTTATACTATCTTCATAAAGTAAAATGTTAATGCAAATTCCAATTGAATTTTAAAATTTAATATTTTTAATGTATGTATTTATTTATAAATCGTAAATATTATAATAAATGTCTTTAATTTTTATTTTTATAATAAAAAATGTATATAGTTATAACAGCATAGGTGAAAATAATGCCAAAATAACGTTTTGATGTAAGTACATGTATATGCATTTAATATTTAATATAATATTCTATTCAATATAATATTCCTTTCTTTGTCTATATAATATATATATAAATATATTAGGTATAAAAGATTATTATAATAAAGTATTAAATAATACTTATTATATCATATTATATACTCATATTCGTACAACTTTAAATGCATTTTTTAAATAACACAACCATTTCACTGATTTTATCATTATCAATTTATTGTGATCAATGAGTATATTTAATTTTAGAACCTAATTAAATATACTCAGTACGTCAGTACTTATTAAAATTTATGAAAAAAACAAGCGCATGAAGATGAGGGCGGTATAATATTCTCAACTGACATGATAAAAAAAAAAATATGTATATATATAGGTAGGTAGTTATCAGATTTTATTTCTTCTATTTAAAACAGGACACAGCGTTGAAATAACATCTCCAGTAAAGTCGTCCTTTTTGTTGATTTCGTCTCTGTAGTTCCATCTGAAAGTAAACATAATCAATAAGCTTATGCATTAATAAACAATTTTTTTTATATATAAGATTTATAATCAAGCTAGTAATACTTGGAAATAAAAATCAAAACAATTGAAATTTAATTAATAATTAATACAAATAAAACTATTCATTATAAAAAATTATTAATGACATTAATTTTATTTTTTTATCGATCGAAATAAACATCTGAAACATTGCAGGACATTAGTTACATAGTTTTTTTTTCACATTATGATAGTTATCAATACAAATTTATTACGATCATACAATTTTATAAGTTAAGTTATACAAATTGGTTTGTTTGAGAAAAATTGATTAAGTCAAGGTTTCATTTGTGATTGGGTCCAAATGTAGTGTTAAAATAATGAGATAGTCTGCGATCATCCCGATCTTGACTGTATTTTAAGCAGTTCGTTATTATAAGCTTATGGATAGTTCAGTTCCACAGGTCAGGCATTCGGGGGTTAGTATCTGACCATCAGGAAACGGTGAGTAATTCCGGTGTGACCAATACGTAATCAGTTGAGGACAGTGTCTTCTTTACGCTTTGGCTGTGGATTTAACCGTCGATTTGTTTTTCTTTTAATCTTGTTTAATTTGGTATTTTCTTTGTTCCAAATGCTTAGCCATTTATTATTAATGGTTAAATTTATATATATTTTTTGAATCACCATAAGACATTTATTTGATTAAAGAAGTTTCATTTTTGTTAATAGAAATTGAGACTTGTTCGTCGGTTATTTCGTTATCTAATATTATCGGCTGTCCAAGTATCAATATGACATTACTTTATACAAAGAGAGACGTAGTTTTATTTTGTTTTCACGAGTGGATAAGATATATTATACTTACTGGATATGGAAGTAAATAATAATATAATTCAATGCATATAGATATCGCTTTAAAATATATCATAAAATCGTATAAAAATAATGTAAAAGTGGCTACAATAATATTACTTTTTAGTTTTTATCTGTAAAAAAGTTTATTTTTACATTTTAGATAAACGTTTTTTTATTGTAATTTTTAGTGCACTTCTGTAATAAATTATATCCGTACATTTTTTACTGCAAACGTATAAGTTCTTTATAAGAAATAGTTATAAGGTATTATTATTATTTATTAGTTATTAGTTATTACTTATACAATTTCATTAAGTAGGTATTCATATTCTTCCATGAATATTGTACATCATTCATAATAATAGCTGCTTTTTGTACAATATGTAATTATTCAATTGTAAATTTAGTTACTATGAATTTAATTGCATTACATATTTTTAGCAACTGTCTTATATTAGGTCACATAACATAACTAAATGTATCAAATAAATTGCTTATTTAAAAACAAATAATTCATTTTACTGATAATATTTTGTTTTATTATTTAAAAAGTAATTCACCACTTTATCTTAGTTGAATATTGATAAAAATAATGCGAGCAGTTTAAAGTTTAAATAATATATGCAACATTAGTTGATCGTCAATAATTATAGGGTCCAGTATTCAGAATAAATAATAATACACTTTGAATACATTCCTCAATACTCAATATTTTACTTTTTCGTTACTTTAATATTATATTATGATATCTAATTTAATTGGTTTCAGTTAGATATATTAATTGTAATAGGAATAGCTAACTATTTAATATAAAATATTAAAGTAATTATAATATATAAAATATTCAATATAATATATAATCGTATCTATAAATATAATCCTAATCCATTTTATAAATTCATAACATGAAGTGTTTTTTTATTTTATGTATTGGGTAAGATTGGTAAGAAAAAAAACTAAAAGTTTTTTATTCCAATATTTTAAGAATTTTTTTACATACAATATTTAAATAACAGTTTTATTGGTATGTATGTTGTTTCCACACAAAGTGTGGGTTATTTTTTTCACAAAAAATATATTATCGCATTAACTATTGACTTTTGTTTCAATAAAATAATTTTAAAAAAAAGATTTGAATTAACAAATAAGTTTATTTTGTGTTTTTTAAAGATTGTTTTCAAATAAATTATCATCATTTGAGACGTTTGAAAAAATAAACACGATACTTATATTTTTAGATTTTAGTAGTTTATTCATAGAAAAAGAAAAAAATGCAATACAACAGTTTAATACGTAAGTAGTTTAGTAAAAATGAAGTAAAAAAAATAGTTTTATGTTTAAGATTATGAATTGCAAACAGTGATACACTGTTGTCTGTTACAGACGTACGTATTCTATCTAAATTCGCCGTATTTCTTTTTTTTAAAAGTTTTTTTCATTTAAAACAGCCTTCATTCAAATTTATACATTTAATTTTAAATTAATATAATATATTATACACTACACAAGTTAATTTTTATCTTTATAATGATAAATTATTTATTTTTTTTATTTGGTTTTTTTAAATCACTGTAGTAAATTGCTTCATGTTACCAACGAAGGTGTTTCGTTTCATTTTACTTTTATTACATTTTTACCATATGACAAAAGCTATTCTAATTAATATGTAAAATTGATAATAAATTAAAATTTTTAATGATATACTTAATTACCAATAAAACCTTGAAAAAATTTTAAGTTTAACCATATAGTTATTGTGATAATAAATTTCTTAAAATTCTAAAATAAGAAAATTCGGTACATATAAAAATTACGTCTATATCTTAAATACCGTGTTGAAAAAATTATTAACAGGTTTTACAACTGTGTTTTCATCTAACATTAGTTAATAAACAAACATATAATTAAAATAAGATAATTATATAATTTTATCAAAGATTTTTGATAAAATTGAAACCAAAATATATTTATGTTAACTTATAATGTCGATAATATTATATATTTATAATTTATAATTTATTAAAAATACACAGTTTCATTGGATTTTATTTGTTCATAATATATGATTTTTCGAGATCTTGAAAACTGTAATTTGTTTAAATAATAAATTAGAAATGTGTAGGTAGATAGGTATTTACATGTATATATATATATTTATTTATTAAATATTATTCAATTATAAATAATTATAAAAATTGATAGTAGAAGTGATTTTCTTTAAAAACCAAAAGACGAATAATTTTTAAATATTTTATTAATTTTTAAATTACTGTACATTTCTTATATAAATATGATGACTTATAGTAAATATCGATATTAAGAAACCTTAAAAACTATGGCTATTAATATGTATTGAAATATTAAAGGCTGAATACAACTTTAAAAGCTATGTTGAAATGTGAAACTTTTTTTTTTTTTACTTTTTATTTTAAAGCGTACAATCTGTAAATAAATTATTACAATAAGTACGCATGCGAAAATATGTAATATAGCTTGACATCAACGTGATAAAAGCAGCCACCCAATGGCGACACTTTATGACATATTAGGTTGAATTTAAATTTACCTTATATGTTTTGCTAATTGATATTTAAGTCTCTACACCACTTTCTCAATGTGAAACTTAATTATAAAATATTAGTGTTCAAATTATAGGCGAAGTTTCTGTTTTCGTATAGACAAACAATTGCAATCTCACGAAAATTTCCGAAATAATTAAAATTTAAATGATATTATACTATAAATAATATACTAGTGAAGTTACTTACTCCTGGGCTTGGTCTAGGAGCTCCGCTAATTGGAATTGATCTTTCTGGATAGTATCCTTTCATATTTCCAGAATTATTTCCGTCTACAGCTTTTTGTAATGCCACCATTAGTCTATCTAACAATAATGCAGTCCTTTTTGGCACAATCACCTATATATAATAACCACACAATATTATTTAAAAATAAATCGATAATTATGAAAATTAAACAAAATTTTATTTATTTAATAACGCCCAATCAAAAATCAAAACTATTTCACTTGGTAAGTATAATATTATATTATAGTAAAATCCTGACGATAGAAGTTTTTTGTTTTATATAAATGAATAGAGTCGGCGTTAGTGAAAGGACCTCAATATATATTGATGCTTTATCGAATAGGTAAATAAATACAATATGTTTACATTATTATTTTATATCTAAGGATTAATTAATTTTAATTCTGATTAGTTTATCCATACTTAAATTTGAAATTATTATTTTTCAGATATTCGAATGAGAATACAATCATATATATATTTAATATATTATATACAGCAAGTATATTTGTAGGTATATTTTTAATATAAGTAAAGGTATTTTTTTAAATGAGGGTATTATAAGCACATTAAGTTTCACGTATTGATTATTACTTTTTCGTAAGGCTTGAGAATATAATATTGTGTATTACGATACATACTTTGCGTAGTACAAAAAGTTTAATAAAAAAAATAAATAGGTACAGATGAAGGGGACTAAAAATTCGATGTATATAGAACGAAAAATTTAAATTTGTATTTCCTGTAGACATATAGAATTAATATATCATATCATATGATTAATTTATTAACAATTAATACTACATTCGAATTGTATATAATCAATTTATTTAAATCACAGTCGTGAATAAAGAATACTAAATTACACTATTTTCAATAAGATTATAACGCTTGTATACTCGATCAGTTCAATTTGAATAATTCATATGAAATCAGCGATTACTTTAAGTGGTAGGTGTTTTACGTATAAATGTACGTAGTGTTTACACGTAGAAATAACCTACATGTGTATATATTATCTAATATTCACAGTAGATTTACAATATTGAACTCTGGAAAAACGGAAATGAGTTTTATATAATATGATCTTGCAAATAAATCAAATCAAAAAAATCAAAAATCGTGTCGTGTCGTTGTCATTCGTTATCTTTGCACTCTGTGTCTATATCTTCACGGTTATTCGAGTAAGAAAATCAAAAACTCGGTACAACGTACTTTATAAAGCCTTATTATATCCATGATAATAATAATAATAATAATAACAATTAATACTATTTTTATTAAGCATTATTTGTTTCCACACACCAGCCATACACCGACATCTAGTTTTAGATAGGTACAAATAGAGCATAATACAGACGACGATCTTTTAGTTCCAATATAATCGAGACAAGCGTAGGTAATAAAAACTGTAGGGCGACATTTCATTAAAATTTTAAAATGACCAGGACCGTTGGTGTATATATTAATGTGTGAATGTGAAAGTTTTAACGACTCGAGTTTATTTCGTTTGAAAATTGAAATCGTGGACATAAATAAATGGTACCTAAAACGTCACATATTTGTGTACAATAAATACGTGAATATAGTGTTATCGCATTGTACCATTATGATAATGTACATATTTTAAACGGGGTCTTCCCCGCTTACTTAAAAATATTAAAGCACTTTTTGACCATATTTTTATAATACATAGGTACTTTGGTAAACACTTATTTTAAATAAATTACAAATTTAATAATTATATTTTGATGACGATATATATTTTTAAATTAATTTTTTTTTGAATTTACAACATTCTTATCACAAGCCCATTCTCTTTTATTCTTAACACATTATTCTAATTAAAGACAAATACTTACTAATGTACAAATACACAATACATTTTTAGAGAGTAATAAAAGCCGTTTCCTCGTGGTACATTCTGGATAATGCTAAATGACTTTTAAACTAATTTACACAAATGAATAATAAAGTGTTTCCTAAAGTGTTTACTATAAAAATGTGGTCAAAAGTGCTTTAATATTCTTGAGTGAAAAGGGAAAGAGTTTTAAAATATTTTGGCGAAAGAGTCTTGCCCATTTTATGCATTATATTATGATAGCTGATAGAGGGTAAGATTAGATTTTATTGGGTATTAATACATTGTCACCGTATTTCGTGAGATCCGTATTTAGAATTGTCTTGTCATTGAACAAATTAAATAATATTGTTTAGGTAGTAAAACAATTTTATGATTTTATAATCATTAATAACCACATCATCTTATGGTGAACTAGGTATTTGATATTTTCAACTATTTGCAATACAATATCATGGTGACATATGTATCTATGGTGAAGGTACCGACCGGGTATTCGTCGAATTCGACCGATACGTTCTTATCGTTGTTCGATGGCTGGTCTTCGGGTGTCCGTTTGTCGTATCTGAGTAATGTGAAGGGGTCCAATGGTTTTTGAAATGTCGAATCGCACAATGCAACCATACATAACGATATCAGAAATAAAACTATTTTCTTCCGAAGAACCATACTGATGATTATTTTATTAAAATCCACCTGAAAGTCAATGTTGACAATTTAAAAATAATTTAATATTAATTAATATTTATCCTAATGTGACAAATTCTATACACCAACTTGTACATGGCGTATATTTCTGTATAGTTTTTAATGAAACGTGAGCTGTTAAAATTTTTAAATAAAATCGTTAGTGCCAGGTTGCACAAAAAAAAAAAAATTGATTAATTTGATGGTTCATTAAAATTTAATGGTCTACTAAATCATGCTATATAGTTATAGTCACCATTAGTTCACTATTGATTCAATAAATATTTAGTGATTGTTTATGCAACTCGGATACTCGTGCAGTTTATACAAAAAGTCACATTAAACCTCAGTGTAACAACGTCATCTATGTTACACTACCTCAATACTCCTTTTTTTTTTTTAAGGAAGGTATCACCAGTCACCACAAAATACACACATACTTAATAACTATTAGTATTCACATATTTATTACATTATAATAATTTAAAATATTATATTCGAGGTATACTTAATAACGTTACTTTAGAAGTATAATAATACTTAGACAGAAATTAAATAATAAATTTAAAATACTGATTAGAAACAACCATATAGAATACACCAATTATTATGAAGTTATGCATACGATCGTGCAATCACATCTATTTTAGTGATTCATTTTATTATATTTTTGTATTTTTGAAAATTTTTTTATACTGTTTAAAATTTAGTTATTATTATTTATTAATTATTATGTATTGATTATATCGGAAATCGATTGAAATAAGTATGCTTTATATTTATCTCTTTCAAATTAGCTATAATAATTTAAATAAAAATTATGTTTTTAAGAAACAATTTTTAAATGATGAGTACTAAAATATTGTATCTGATAGAAATTCATTTGTTTCTTATGTGTGATTATTATATGAATTAAAAAAAAAGTACTTATTTGTTTTAAATTATTAGGTACTAGGTATTACTATAATATTAATTAGGGAATAAATGTGTAAGTATGCAATATGTTAATAAACGATGTACCATGTATCTATATAAACTTTTTAACTACTTAGTAAATATAAAGTATAGATAAATGTTGAGATATTTTATTGGCGATAAGTACATCAAACTTCGAACTGGTATCTATTTGAAAATTACATTTTGGGATGTGCAGTTATAATCTTATGCGCTTATAAATTAACATGTAATCCATAAATATCTTTAAGAAAAGCTTTTTGAAAGAGATTTTTTTATGAGAAAAGTAATAAGAGCTGACTATTTATAAAACTTCTAATATAATTTAATCCGATAGCTTCTCTTATTTCTTAACATCTAAAACGATTATATTTTTACAGTTAAATAAAATTCCTTTATTAACATGCCTTTTACCTAGTTGTTATTTCATTTAATTTATTTTAATAGCATGTTATGGGCTACGACTCCGACTGTATTAAAATGTTGATGTTATTTATATATATGTATTTGTGGACTGGGGGTTTTAGGATATTATTCAATGTATGGAATTGGGTTTCAGTTATGTAAGTATTAACAGTTTTGTACCGAACATTTTTGACATGCATGTGATTCTCGATGATCCCATAACGATCATTACAGTTGAAAGATTCGAGGAAGCTAAAAAACTAACATAACATTATTATTCTATCAAAAAGTTAAGTTAGATTATTAACCTATATATATTATATAGTTCATAGTTAGCGAGTCGTCTTGAATAATTAAAGTATAAAATATATTTAGTACAGGTAGTATGCAGTATTAGGACAAGTGACCACATAATAATTGTTTATTAACCAAACCTACCATAAATATAAGTTGAACATATAAAATAATATATACAAAGTTTAATTTATAAACTACATTGTAGATAATTCAATAATATGTATTAATATTTAGTGTGTTTATTTCATTCAGAGATATTTTCTATATTTATATTATATTTTTGTTTAAATTGAATATACTTGCCTAATAATAGCACTCTGCACTCAAACTGGTATTCAGTCAAACTTAGTTTTAAAATGTGTACAGTGTATACCTAACATAAGAATTGTAAAATGAAAAGTACTGTTTTCTCAGACTTTACCTATTTATTAATAACAAAATATTCTTAATTATAAATAATCATTAATTATAACAATTAATAATAATAATAAAAAAAAAATGTATGAGTATCTACTATAAATTTTATCAATATTATAGATAATAATCTAATCTGATTATCAGAGTTTTATAGACAAAATGAATGTAGGTACCATGGTCCATGATAAAATAAAAAAAAAATAAAATATATTTCTGAACTAGTGAAGTATAAAATGTATTGTTTTTTAATTAATGTTTTTTAAGTTAAAATTCAAAACAGTTTACATAACTAGGTAAGTAGTCGAAACATTAAAATAAAAAGTTTTTTTTCCATGCTATTTGAATATAACATTACCGAGGTAACATAATAAATATATTAGGTACATATAAAAATAATAATTGTACATACTGGATTATATTTTAATTTTTCCTTTGATACGTATATTGTATGCATTAAACATACAATAATAAATTATTAATTACCTAAATGACAACATAACACAATAAATTTTATATACTTATATGACTAAATATATCATATATATTAAATTTGTATAATGATTTGTAATATGTGAATGTTTTAGTATATTCTGCATAAAAAAAAATAAAAAAATGCATTCAAACTTTACAGTTCAAGATTTTTACATTAGTCGACGTTTTAAAGGTATGTAAATTAGAAAATTAAATGTTAAATTATATAAATTATTTGTTATTCCGAGGATGTACTTATATTATCTTCAGTAATTTCGAATAGTCATCGTTGTAACCTTTAAAAATTAAAGTTAAAAAAGTTAAAAGGATAGAAATTTAATACAATGATGATAATAATAACCATAATTACAAAGACTGAAGTACTTATTTATTATTAATTTAAGTAATGAGAAATATGGTTAATGTTAATTGACCATTTTTATTTTGATGTAGGTCGTTGTACTTATTTTTTGCTTTAAACGTTTTTCATTGTAATATTTAAAATATTATATTCGTGATAAAAAAAAAAAAAAAAAAAAAAAAACAATTGTTATATGACTGTATAAGTGTTATTAATATATTTTTTTTTAAATAAAATAAATTTAAATATTAAAATGTATATTTTTACATCAACAAAAATGAAATATAGTCAAAACGTATACACATATACATTAACAATAAGAGTTTTCTTGATGTTTTTACTTGTATATACTATTAAAATACATTATTGTTTGTAAATATTTCCACTTCACCACTCGAAAAAACATACTCGAAATTGTGTTATTTTTGTTTGTACGCGTACTTATTTGAAATTTAATAAATGTCAAATATTTTTACGATAACTAAATTTATACGTATTTCTGAAATTATAATAACTAACACTAATAGATATCAATACTATCATTAAATTAACAAAAAATATTATGCCTAATAATAATGATTTTTATTATCATATAATATATAAAACTATGAATACAAAAAGTTTGATTACATACAATGCATATACCTATTATAAAATTAAACTTAAATAATTAAATATAATAATTTTTGATACAGAGTTAACGTATTAAATTTAACATTTTTTAAATTATTTTTGTCGTATAATTTTTAACTACGTTTATATTAAATAATATGAACATATTTCATTTGATTTAAAAACTTTTACACATAAGTCATTATTAATTAAAGTTACATAAAATGGTTAAGAATAGTATTTTAAAGTAGTTAATTAAATTTTTTTTCAAATAATATTTTCGGCAAAATAAACAAGCATGGTAGTTTATTATATTAATGCATGTATATTTATTATAACACAGAATATTAATATATAGAAATTACACTATTTATTTAATATATTAACTATTAAAAACGTTATATTTTTATGTGTACTAACCTTGTTGAATAATAATGAATTTATACAACTGCATTGGTGTGCAACTAGAAAATGTATGATCGGTTTCTGGATAAATATTCGTTTGTAGTGCAATGATTCGAAAGCCGCAAAACTCACCAACACACGAGACTATAAACAAGTGATTCTTCAGGATCCAAGTTGCGGCGCCACCTACTTACGTCAACTATTTAAACGCCCTCCTTTTATTTACTTCATCATAGTCTCATAATAGTTCATTCGTAAAATGAACAACTGACTATATTTTCTGTAACTTTATTATATAAAAAAAAAAAGTGATTTAATTGTTATTTTTTTGCTGATGTCCAAATTCTAATGTCTTTGAAAAGCACTATACTACATTACCACTATAACTAATTTTCAAATAAAAACAAGGTATATAATTAAAATAATATGTTAACTATGGTAGTATTGATATTAAACATTCAGTTTAATATTTTGACTTACAATCAATTAATTACTAATAACTCGTTTTATTTTTACGTTTTAAATTAGAATTGCTTATGTAGTATGTATTGTGTATAAAAATAGTGTTAAATTGTTAAAAATAATTTTACATGGTTTTATTTTAAATTGGAGTAATTTGATGTTATTTTTTAGTTTTTTAAATTAAATACAATTAACGGACTTTATATAATTCGGTATTTATGATGAGAAGTTTAGCCATTAAAATATTACATTATATCACCACATAAACGATCGATATTAGTATTAGGATTCGTATTTATCTGAATTCACATATAACAATTGAAAATAGTTGTACTTAATATTATATGTTTGTAGTTATGTATGTGTTGTAACTTATTAGTATTTCAGTATTTATGTAAATAGTGAAAACTATTTAACGAAGAATTTCATTTATATTTTATAAGGTCATTAATTCGTGAAATTATGTACTATAAATTTAACGTCATACCAATGAAAATATGAAATAAATAAGTATTTGTTTAATATTATTTATAAAATGAAAACTCAATTAGTCTCAAATGAAATATAATATGGTAAAAATATGCGAAAAGTATTTAAACACAAACTAAGTTAACATTTAATAATGGGTACAATAAGTAGGTATATTATTATTAATTCAATAATAAAAATAAACAATATCATTTATTATTAAATGCCTTTTTCAAAAATTAAAAGTTTTTTAATAGTTTCTTTAAATAAAACTGTTTCTGTTGAATATTTTAATTATTTAATATAGATTATTTAAAATGAGATTTGTTTAAGTTACTGATTATTTATAAAAATATCAAATTTAATATGATTATTTTTTAACTTATTTCTGCTTAAATATAACATACAAAAACAAAAAATAGTTTCTATAGTTTTTCTTTGATATTTGCGTAGTAAATAATATAATTCTTAAATATTTTTATGTTTATCAATGATGTAGATAATGACGATCATAAGATTTATAAATATCAAGTAATGTATGCACTTATAGTTTCTATATAGAACTTATAATGATACTTATTGGTGAAATTTCATAGTATTATTACATATTATTTCGTGGAATGTGGAATACAAATACCAACCCTAAAATTATTATATAAAAGTTGATCATAGTCCAAATTTACTATATCATAAAAATGAAGAAATCTATTTCCATAAATGAGAGTTGAAAAATGTGTTGTTTGTTATCTATTTTATATTATTCCAATCAATATCAACTTTTCATGTCTATAATTGTACATCGTAGGTACTTAAAATATTACAATAATTATTATAGTATTAAACAGTATTAATTTATGAAAATAAACATAAATCAATGATATTATTGTTATGTATGGATAATATAGGAGAGATGGTTGAAAATAATAAAATAAATATTAAATGCATAATTTATTTTATTGACCCATCGATGACATGTATGACAATTAAGTTGGGGGAAATAGTGTAGGTATTGTAGTATTTTCCAGAAAATAGTTATTTTTGTTTTTATTTACTCAATATTTTTTATTAACCCATATTATGATAATAAGGCAAACATAATTATGATAATAAGGCAAACATAATTATTTTTTTCAAATTAAATGTGGTTGTTTCTGTTCAAGCAAAAAAAATTAAAAATCCCATTATTTAAAAAAATATTATTAAAAATATTATTTAATGAATAACTGAAGTATTAATTTATATATTTTCATTTATATGTTATTAATGAATCCATTTAATAATGAGAAAATTACTTAAGTAAGAATTGCACCATTACAGGCATTACATTTTTTCAAAAAATATCGAATTATAAAATAATCGCATAGTAATAAAAAAGTAAAAAAGAATTTCTGTATAATATGATACAGACTGAATAAAAGGCTTGTTGATATATTTGCTCGGTATCCCGGTGAGCTTATCTTTATTCACCTCCAAATTAATTTTTTTTGCCAATGTTATTATCACGACGAAAACAATAATGATAAATGATTATGTAGTTCAAAAATAATTACACTATAAATGTATTTTCTTCCATAAAATGTAAACATTATAAACTTTTATATCAATACTATATGTCATTTTGTTTCGAAATGGAGTTCAAATTCTTATAAATATATATTAAATATTATCTAATTTTTGTTTTAATTCATAAAAATGTATTTAGGTAGAGACAAATTCGTTTTTAATATGCTTTTTGTTAATCGTATTCTATATATCTATATAGTTTGCAAAAGGTAAAAAATTATGAGTTACAATCGCAGTATTTTTAAATATTGTCCAGTTTAAATATTAAGTTATAATTTTGATTGACTTACCTCCTTTGAGCTTTGTAGCTTATGCTGGAGATAGGGAGTTATTAAAATTATTAAATATTACAGTAGTAAAATAAATATAAACACAACCAACTAAAAAATAAAGCAGAAACGTTAACATCAAAAAACGTCTTTCTTCAGTTCTAAAAATAAATACTTACATATTATGCATTTAAAATTTATATTATTATTTATAATTATTTTTGTTTTTTTTTTTTTTTAATTTAAGAGACATAAAATTAAAGAAAGTTGGTCCCAGATAATCTATTAAAGACTGACCAAATCATTTGATGGCATATTGAACTGGAAAATTATAATTTCTAAGAACATAAAACAATTTTTTTGTACTGGTATCTTACTGGTAAAAACATAAATTATTTATAATTTTCATTTGTAGATCCGACTATTAATACAGATTTAAAATTTTTACAGTTTAAAATTTTTTCAAATAAATTTATGTTCATGTTTTAAATATTACAAAATATACTGAATTCATATCACAAAAATGAATATTGGACGATTTTTCGTAATGTTTAAAATATTGTTCTAATAGCTATCATTTATGTATTTTATCAATATTTTAAGTGATGAAACAAACTTGCAGTTATTAGCATAATTTTATTTCTGTTTCAGCTTTTAGTAAAATTTGTTATTTAAACCAATAGTCTCATTTGAATATAAAATATTTACCGTTAATTATAATAAAATCCTGTTTAAAAGCTAATAAATTTATTTAAAATATGTTATCAATGAAAATAAATTATTATTTATTTATTTATTTTTTTGATTGGGACACAACTCATATAACCAATACTTTCAATAGGCAATAAACGATGGCAGCAGAGAAGTAGTATTGTTCACACAGATCCTCCTCTGATTTAGATTTAAACGGAAAAAAGTACTAAAAAATGTATATGCGGCCATGTGGGTGATAAACTAGCCAAATATACGACATGACATAAAAATTGAGATTAATTCGTAACAAAATTATTATTATTATTATTATTATTTATTATAATACAATTTGTAGTTTGTACGCAATATGCATATAAGTTATAGCAATATAATATGCAAGGTAAAAGTAAACTATTTAACTTTAAAACAAAATTGAAATGAATAAGTGAAATGTAGTTAGGCTGATTACTTTAATAGTTAATATTCATTATCTCAATAAATATTGACCTTTTTAAAAATAATAAAAAAATATCAGTTATAATAAAATATTTTTGGAAGAAAACATTTTTTTCTAATTATTTTTAAAAATTAAAAATGAATGTTTTCATTTAAAAAATTTAAATACCTAAAAAAAATGATGACGATAAAAATATAATGAAGTATAACCATTTTTTCAAATATTGTATTATAATTACTTTAAACTATGTAAAAAATATATTTTCAAAAGGATTAAAAAATTTCGATATGATAAATTTTTCTGTTAAAATAATCACTTAATGTCATATGATTTTATAATTTTTATATTTATTGATTGTTATTATTTTGTATTATAAGAAATCATTTAGGAAAAGTAGATTGAATAATATAAAAAAATGCTTTTAATTGATTTTATTTTTTAAACATATTTAATTAAAATAATATTTCTAGTTAACATTATCACTTACTAGTGACGAGTTATCATTAATTAGTTCTATTCCATAAAAAAAGTTCATCACATTCGGATTATAGAAATCATAGAAGTATTTAATGAAATACATACGAAATAAGAAATTTAAATTTTTAAAAAAATTATGTATTAAAAAAAGAATAAATTACTTGATTTTAATAATTCTGAAAAACTCTACAACGATTAAGTATTAACAATTATTAAAAAAAATATAATAAATGATATTATGAATTGTTGTATTATGTCTGTGTAGATAATATAATACGTTGATATAACATTTAAGACCGCACAGTAATACAATATAAATTATAATATAGTTTTAATGGAGAATTTTAATCAAAAATTTACAGAATATAAGACTATAGAAAATAGAGAAACCATAACTCACAAGTTCATAACATTTATTAAAATTAAATAGTCACGATGATAAAGAAAGAGTTAGAGTTTAATAAAAATATAGTCTTTTGTTAAAATGTTCTTTATCAAGAACTTAATTTCTATATTATGTGTATAAAATGTGTGTGTGTGTGTGTGAGTATAATGTGTCTCCGAAGAAGAGTTACTAAAACCATTATAAATAGAAAATGAGTTAGTATTTAAAAATGTTTTTAAAAGCACTAAAAAGCTGAAAATTTATAAAAGAAAATTAATATTTAAAACTAAAAAAATTATATAATAATGAAATAACAATTTTGATATGTTAAGTATTTTAAGTAGTTTTGAAAAATGATATAATCAGACTTAATATTCTTTTATACCAAAAAGTAAAATAGATATTAAAAATCATAAGTTTTAATATTTTATACAATAGTACGAGAAGATATTATGTTTACATTTTAAATTCTTAGCAAAGCAATGAGTTAGTATGTGTTTTGCATTTTTTTTTTGTGTTTATCATCATCTTTTGGTGCAGTAAAAATATGGCTATTTTAAACTTTGAGGGCAGTTTCTCTGATCAAATTTTATCTTATTGGTATTATAAGGTAGGAAAAGAAGAAGTTTTTCAAAATAAGTATTCTAAATTATTAATTAATTTTCCGAGGTTACTCTACACCAGCTTTAGATGAAACTAATTTTGTTTTTATTTGAACCTAATTCAAAAATAAATTATCGTGGATATTTGAAATTTTCACCAAATATACCTTAAAATATTTTAACACATTTTAAGCTATTTATATAGAAATTTTAAATTTTTAGATATTTTTAGTATTTTGTCTATAAATGATTTTCGCTCAGTTAAAGGCTTGAAAATATAATACAAGATTCTCCTCAAGTTGAGCTTATAGTTATTTAAAAAAATTGAAGATATATTAGTATATATTTTTTTATAGCGTGTTATATATTGTGTCTTCTGAAGTTCAAACACGGAAAAACTATATTAAAATCTATTTATGCAATGGTTTATGCAAAGATTCATTTATTCTATCATATGACTAATAGAAAAATAAATTTAAAAATATCCATAAAAATAAACAATTCACCATCTCCATTTGGAATCATATTTTTCGCGTATGCAATGATTCATCATTCAAATTCTACTCAATAGCTAGCAGTGCATCTTATCAGGTTTCTTATACTATCTAATCGTATATTATTAATATTTTTACGGTTATTTATTTTTTTTTACTTGCATTTAATAGATGTACCTATTTATTAAATGTTTACTGGAAGTAACGAATTTTTATTTTCTTTTTATATACAAATAGCATATAGCTAGGAATATTTTTTTTTTGCATTAGAATTATTTAAAACATTTAGAACTCAAAAGTGATCATGATATGAATTTAATAGAAATTATATATTGTTGCCTGTAGGTATTTAAATATCTATAGTTTATGTATAAGAAAACCACAAAACTTAAATCTTCGCTAAAAATATTTACGAAGTATAGAATATAGATATAATATAAATTTATTGTACTATAGAGTTTGAACTTTGTCTTATATTATTTTTATTTAGCTATAAACAATATATAAAATTTGTATTGAAAACATCGTAAGTATACATTCATTTATGTATTATCGATTTCATATGTTTATTCAATTCTTGAAACGAATAAAAATTTCATTCGAGTAATGGAACCTGTTTGTTTTTCAATTTTCAAGGTAAAAATTATATTGCCTTTTTACGTAAATAACATTAAACTCATCATATCATGACCATTTTTATTGATAAAATTTAAAAAAAATAAATACTTAAATTAAGTTTTTAAGGCGACTTTACAATCTAGTTTTATGAATCTAGTGAACCTTTGTTATATAAAGTAATTGTTTAAAAATATTGTTATCTACTATAATTTGTAGGAAAATAAAATTATTGAAAAATTTAGTTTCTAGTACTTTTGATTGAGGGTATGTGAATTAAAATATACAATTTAACTTTTTTGTTACTATTTAATTACTTTTAATTTCAAACCATTGCCTTTATAGTTAACAAAGATTTGTGTGGCTCACAACAAAATACAAGCATAGCGATTCACCTGATAGGTACAATTTATACTTAAAATTATCTCTTCAGAAACGGGTTTTATGAATAAATAACTATTGCAAAACGTTAACAGCTTATTTGATATTAGTTGCAGCTCAATTAAACAGTAATTTTTAAAATCGCGATTAGGTTCGAATGATGTTTAAAAGAATTGCATTGAGACACTGAAGCAATTTGTGTACACCGATCATTGTATTGAAAACCAGACGTTATATAACATTTTATTTTAAAGACATAAACTGCGTTTTAAAAAAATAAATAGTTTACTGTAACCGATAAAATGTGTAAACAAATAATGCAATACTTTTTGCTTTGTTAAGAATCTGTTTTTATTAAGCGACTTAAGTGATTTTGGCTGTAAATACTATATTATACATTGAGTAGTTTTTTTTTTTTTTTAATATTTATATTAAGAAATAGCGTTATAACAAAAAGTTTTTGTAATTCCTTTTAAATTTAATATATGTTATTATACATTTATACTACAATATATTAATTTTTAGCCTCATTCAAAGTTAAAACACATTAATATTAGTATATCATAATATTAAATTCATTTTAATTTTAAATTTTGCGTAAAATACGTAGGTATATAACCAAGCACTAATAAAATACCTCTACTGCAAATTACTTGTTAACTTAATAATTATGACCTGTGACCATACAACAATCGTCTTTTTTATGAGGTCACTATATTGAATGTTTATCATATTGTAATGATAATACAAATAAATAAGCACTTTTCGTCTTTTCAACATTATTCGCTTGCACATTTTCGTCGAGGTAATGATATTAGTGATTCGCGCATAATAGAATGTTGTTTACAACATCATAATGAGCTTGTTAAGCAGAACGCATATACTCTTCGACGTATTGTAAAGTCACTATTATTTAACCCACGACGGTTCATGTATACTTACTTAAATACCTAAACACTGGCTATAATACTCTTTGCACCTTTGGTTATTCGAGGTTAGGTTAAACCCGTCTGAGATAGATTTTACCCCATCTATTATTATAGTTTCCGATTTCCGGTATCAAACCGAATGCATAATTTGTAGTAGAGATATTGAATGGATACATACTAGTTGCGGACAAATTATTCAAGTCAATATTATAACATAACAATTGTGGACACGAGTTTCGCTATTTTAATACTTATTGCGTACAGAATTTTTTTTAATGAAAATCACGTGAGTTGCCTTTTACCACTTTTTAGGACTTGGACAATTTTTTTTTTGAAACAGCCTGTATAAATGATACTCTACTGATTTCACCACTTGAATATTACAACATTTTTTTGCTGATAAATGCTTCATTTTTGACAGTTTTTTTTGTTCGTTTCAAATTTTGTATAGCAGTAGGTGCAATTCATTTTCGTATACCAATCTGTACTTCATTTAAGGCGTCGACCAATTGGTATATAATAGGGTTAATGCGATAAAACATTCCATTAAGGTTAGCATGAACACTTTCATAAGCATTTGCGGTTCGTGAAATAAAAAAAAATTAAGTTTTTCACTATACATTTTTATACAGATAATAGATGATCAGAAAGATGAAAAATATTAAGCAGGCATGAGTAAGGTTGTAGTTAAACTGATTAAACATGTTTTTTGAAAGCTGTCTCAAAATCGTCAATATCAAACAGTAATTTCCCAGCGTCCACGATCGTTATATTAAAAATAATAATTGGACATTTGTCCGTAATTAGTATCTTACATTTATGTCCGCAATACGTATGTTACCTTTTTAAATTTCGTCTGCAACTCACATGGTTTTTGTCACTTTATCCGCAATTCGGAAACACCGTATCGAATTACCGATTATGTACCGAAGTTTGTATAAAATAAACGGCAACAAGATTATAAATGTATAATGTCACTGTCTTTAAAGCCACAGTATTGATGTTTTATGGTGAGTTCGGCTGTTGAGTACACACCATAATATGGGACCTCTATAATATGTATTTATTACTTACGTCTCACACAAGGCAGCGCTTGATCTATCATCGCAATTGGAGCGCGTCCAGCATCACTTTTTTGGATATGTGAAATTCAAATTATATATTAAAAGAATAGAGTTTGCCCAAATCAGTGCGCTGGAGGTATTTGAGTAACTATATCGATCAGCTTTCTACATATTATACGAGTATACATAGCCGGGACCGAAATAAAGTACGAGTTAAGCACGCATGGACGTATTATGTTTTTATATATTTGTGTAGACTCGATATAGATAGGTACTTATCTCGAACGATATATTGTTTAGTACTATAGTGTATATGCATTGATAATACAACCACTGAAGTACGTATTTCAGCGTTTGAAGTATTTTCGCTCGATTTGATATCATCGGAATAATTATAAACAATTAATTAAGAAGTCAATAAATAAAAGTATTACCATAATTTTTAATTACACTTTATTTATTAAAAACGTTTAGGATCTAATCAAAAATAGATTGAAATAATTTGTTATACAGATGCGGGTTAGAAAGATATTTAAAACCAAAACTGCTAATTGTACATAGTTGGCTGTTTATTACATAGTAATTCACAAATCATATTTTTTTTAAGCATGTTTACTTCTATTTTTCAATTAATAATGAATTTTTTCAAATTCTGATTTTTGGAATTTTTAAATATACCTAAAGACCATATTTTCAAATCCTTGAGATATTTTTGTTTTATTTAAAGGTACCTATATCCTGTGGCCAAACAAACACTTAAAACTCATGTTTTTTAAATGAGAACCGCCTTTTTACTTTAAATTTTTTAATGTTTACTTTTTGGTTGAAGTATTTAATTTAAAATTGGAATGAATGGTTTTTCAGTTATTAAAATGATTATAAGGATTATAATCTTTTAAAATTATATTACTAAGATTCAGATTTTATATTTAAATTTTTGGTATTTTGATGTAGAATTGAAATTTAAAATTAAATTTTATATAACACTATTTATATTAACTGATTAAAATTTACCGAAAAATTAAAGTATTTGAATGTGCTATAAAAATAACTATATTAAAGACTTCAATAGTTATTTTATCAGTCACCCATTTATTGTTACAATTTAACTTGTATAAAATAACATGGTAAAATAGTAAAATAAAATTACAAAAATATGCAAAATTATCATGGAAATTATTTAAAATTGTATTTAAACTTGTTTTCTATGTTTATATCCACTGTATCAAGGTAACTAACTTGAGAATTGAGATATAGTGCGTTTAACAATAATTATGATTCCATATAAAAAATATATTTCAAATTTTATGCAATATATATCAACATACGAGGTTCAATCGTAGCCCACGTTTGAAATTATATCTGCCTTCTCATATATTATTCGATTTGTTAATCTAAAAGTATAGGTTTGTTAGCGGGTTCATGTAAAATGTTTATTTATAATGGATATTTTATGTTATTCCATATCTAGGTGCGACATACCCATTTATATGTATCACTTTAATCGTACTTCAATATGACTAAATACATTTAGTGTACCAAAATGACAAAATATATCATAAAATATTCTTAAGCATTTTATATTTATAAAATATATATAATATTTTTATATTTTATTGGGTTCTTATTTTATATTTTAATACTTTATGTAGTACTTTTTCTCCATCATTTTTTTAAGCGTCCTTTTTTTTACTACGTAGAACCCCCGCCATGATAATGTTACAACCGATTAATTACGTCAGTCGTCCAAGTACCCTGTCTGTGTTAAATCTAATTATTAAATACTCGGAACATTTTCAAGATCACCTTTAATTTGGGCCCAGAAATAACATTATAATTTGTCTACTATTGTTCTAGATGAATGCTTTTGTTGATCACATAAATGAAAACAATATTGTGTTTAATAAACAAGCATAAGAAGACAATTATAAAAGTATTTTTTTTTTTTAGATAATTCACATATAGATGCTAAATATAAATTCTTATTATTATAAATCGCAAATGAAGTGTAGTAGGTAGAAAACTATAAAATATTTACAAAATTGTTATGAAATTTATTAGAAGTTAAATACCTTATATTGGAGTGTGAAATATAGTTATGATAACCCTATTTTCGAATATATCATTAAAATGCATTTGAATATACATTCGCACAATTTTTAATTGACTTTTGAATTGAACTTATTTCGGGCCAAAGAAATCAAGTTCAATGTTAATTCGAAATATTGAAAAGTATATATTACTTAACAATATTATGATACACATATGAATTGCAAAATATTCTATAAATCTTTTTGCATTTTATATACATAGTTAAATTAAATATATATTTTCTTCGAGAATTCAAATCTTAATTTCAAAATTTTTCAGTCATATAAGACCTAAGTTATAACTGGATATTGACATTAAATAATTTATTTTAATAGGTACGGTAGAAACTTGAATTGTCTATTGGTAAATCAACAATTATATAAAAACATATAGTTACATTTTTTTCTATAAACGTATACTATTTACTATGTAAAACAGTTGATATAAGTACCTATTTAAATGTTATAAGTTGATCACTAGTATACAAATGCATATGTTAAGTTGTATTTTATACGGTATTTCGATCATCGTAGATTATAATTTCAATGAGTACCTATTGGAAATTTTTAATTTAAAAATAATATTAATCACATTACTATTGTTTCCTAAAAAATTAATATTTATTTATTTTCTTTGACCTTAATTCATATGAACTATAAGCATTTATAGTCGTATTCAACATTTCAACTTATAACATAGTTCATATTACGCATTGAACAATTTAAACGACCACGATTTGTAATCTACGATTATAGACTTTAATTCATATTTTTATTCCATAATTTAAGGCCGCATAATATACATAATTCATTATTGGTAGCGTAAATCGTAAATCTATTAAATTTAGGAAAACTAAAAGAAAAAAAGTTGTTTTTATGACGTGTGTACGTTACAGTGTATACACTGCATGACGCATATTACTGCCTCCAACCGAGTTTACATCGAAAAAGACTTTTCACCCATTAGCTATAAATATCCCCTGCCGATTTGATTAAAATGTCTCTCACTAACATCATCATAACCTAATGAAATGCTCATTCATTGTTATTTAGTAAGAAAACAATTTTTCCAGCTAGACCATACGTGATATATAGGTTATACCTAGTACCAGTGGCGCTAAGTACGCACTTAAGGTGGTGTATTTGAACCACCTAAACTTGTGTTTGGATGGGTAGGTAGATGTTGCATGGGTAGTTAAAGATATTTAACCAAGATAGTTAGTACTATTACTTAATAGTATAAAGTAGGTACATGTTACTAGTTACGTATACACCTCGGTAAACAAAACATCTAACCTAATATTAAGTAAACTTTATTTTAACTATAATATATAAATAAATATAATATAAAAATAAATATATATTATATATATTTATAATATATATTAATTATAAATTAATATTATAAAATATCTCAAAATGTTTTCATATTTATGCATTAATGTTTTATTCTTGCATAATAAGTATTAAATTGGTAAGAATTAAAATAATTGTTTATATTCTATAAATGTATGCAAACATGCTATAATTTTTAACAAAATATTAGTTGTTATTCACAAATTTATTTTGACAAGATTAGAACAAGTGGCTTTGTTAGTTTAGTGTTTATAATATTTTTTTAAGTTTTGAATAATGAATTAGGTGGATGGATAGATGGGATTTGTGAGAATTTAATCATCTTTTTTTACCGAACTCATCACCATTGCATAGTGCTGAAGTTCTATAACGTTGTATATAGGTATATATAAGTTAAAGCCATATTATAGGCATAAATATAATAAAATTAAATCATAATACATTTTGTATAACTTTTCAAAGTGCTAAATTATTTAAAGGATAGTAAAAAAAATATGTATGTACATACGATATTTGGTCTGAAACTGTACAAGTGTAAATTTCCAAAAGAATAAACAGAAATTTCTTTAATTAGATTATATCAGTGCTAATTTAAAACCAATTTATAATTTAATTTTGTAAAATGAAAATTTGAGATAATTGCATATTTGTATGTTAAAATGTTAAAAATTGCACAGGTCATTAAGTTGTCACAAATAATTAGTTATTGCTGTTAAATTACAAACAAACAAAACACCAGACAACATTTTGAATTTTATACAAATATATTATTTGAGTTGTACTATGTGACTGTAAAAATGTCTTATTCTTATTATTTATTGGTGCTTTAAATTTTTGAAAAAAAAAAAAATACGAAATAAAAAGTGTTAGATTTAGCCGGATTACCCTCTAAACTAGATAGTTCTTAACCTTTTTTGTATGACGAAATCCTGATTTAGATTCATAAAAATTACGATAAACTCAGGCCCAGAGTGGGAGGATACCGGCCTACTAATCCAGATGGCCATTTATAGATACAATATAAATATAATATTTTTTTTTGCTCATTAATTGTTTAAAAAATTGTATGGTATTTTAAGCTACATATTTGGACTTACTCGACGAAACACCAGTTGAAAACTACAGTACTAGATTACTCGGATTACAACACTGCTTTATCACGTAGGAAAAATAAATAATTTGAATACACAGCAATGTTTTGTAAATAATTTAATACTATCAATATCTTTAGCTTATATAATATTATATCACTTCAAACTTATGAAAGTATACCATCAATTGAATAATCAAATGTTTTGTAAATAACTAGTTTTTATTTTTTACATAACGATATGAAAAAAATCTACTATAAACTTATTAATACTTATACAAAAATTTAAATCTTTATACAGAATTCATCAGAATAAACGCATATTTTTCAAAATTATGATATGACAAAAGTAATTACAGTAAAAAAATGTATCATATCAAAAAATGCAGAAATATAACAAAATCTAGGTTCTGAAAATAACGTCAGTCATATCCCCTCCTTAAGCTGAAATTCAGGAATCCAGGTGCTTTCGAAACAAGTCAATTGAGTCAACATCTGTCCCAGAATTTCTCTCACAACTCGTTTAATCTCGTCCTTTAGTCCATCAACAGTTTGTGGCTTGTGTTTTTAAATTTTTGATTTTAAGTGACCCCACAAGAAAAAAATCATATGTTGTCAGGTCAGGGGAGAGAGGAAGCCACAGAATGTTCCCAAAGCGCAAAATAGACGTCAGGGAATTTTTTGTAAAGAACTTTCATTGAGGTACTGGCTGTGTATGATATTTGCTTTCTTTTTGAAACCACACTTTTCTATTATAGATACGTTGACGTCGAAGCTCAAGGAAAAGATCGGGTCAGCATTCGGTGTAATACTCTGAATTTACAATGGTTGTTTGGCCGTTGTTCTCAAAAAATCAAGAACCAATAATTTGACTGACGTTATTTTCAAAACCTAAATTTTGTTATAATAAAAAACTGCATACATTTCTGCATTTTTTGATACAATAAAATATTTTTTCTGCAATTACTTTTGGCGTAGTATCATTTTTAAAAACATGCATTTATTTTGTTGGACTCTGTATAAATGATCACTTATGGGGATATTACATAAAATATTTATAATAATTAATTAATAAATGATTATGTCCTAAACGAGCTAACTTTCTTGTATAACTATTTTAAATAACAAATAGGTTATCAATCTCATAAGTTTCACATACCACAGATTTTGAAAATTATGTCAGCACTCAGCAGTAAGTTAACATCCACTCTAGCGACTCTCGCCTTCTGTTTTCGTCTCACATTTTTCAATACATTGCAGTATCAATATACCGCAGTGTATTCTCATTATTTGCAACAACAGCAGTAGAACCTCTTGCTGACCTTGAGGAGTTGCCACTCGAGTAATGCTAGGAACAACCTAGTACTTATGAATGCTACGATGACAGTGTTGTGGTTATTTAGCTCCTGTTAAATTTATTTGGACTGTCGCAGGCTTCAACCCGTTCCTGTTAATTCCGATTGTCCCTTCTGGAAATATGCATACACACAACATCTAAAATCACGCAAACAAGGACTATAGCTGTCCCAGCGCGTTTTCAAGCGACCCTGTGACAAATTTGGCTGTAGCCTGTAACTCCGTATAGTATCCACCGTTAACATATTATCAACAGAACACTTTAATTTTTCATTTATACCGTGAGTTAAACCTTTATTGAAGCTTTTTTATGATGGAATGGTGCGCTAAACTCAAAGATCAATTCTCCAAATTTGAAACACCATATCTATTATCATCTATGGATAAAACGTTTTAATCAAAACTTACCAACATAACTTAATTATATCTCTAAATCCCATTAACAAGATTAAAATATTTTAATTTTAATCATAATTTTGTACTTATATAATTGTACAAAAATAAATAGTTCCTATATCAAATTGACAACATCTATAATATAATATATTATAATATGTACTTACAGTTTATTAGTTAATTGGACAAAGAGTAACTCTAACCCTAGTTTATGATATGTATATAGTGTGAATATTTTAGTTTAATTTTTGTTTTTAATGTAATATAATATATTTTTACAACACATATTGTATAACAACATTAAGGTACCATGGTTAAAGGGAGACCATTTTTTTTATGGGTATATTATATTTATATTAAAAAAAACTGTACTAAAATAATCATACTGCATCCTTAATTAGGGTTACTAACTTTTCAACTAATTAATATACTGCAATATGTTTGTATAATTTAGCATTTGTGTTAAAGAAATTATTTATGATACTTATTTATATAGTTCGAACGAATGAAATATGCAATGCTCTCTAACAGTGTAAAATTTAACTACATTTTTAATAAGTCATTTGACGGTTAATATTACTCAAAGATTACGTGATGTTGTCCTTTTTTAATAAATATGGTTATTATTGTCGAATTAAATAGGTCTCCGTGATAAATACTTATTTTACTACTACTCATACTTTTTTTATTGATATATCTACTATACTGTTTATGATTTTTAGTTTTTAAGAATATTAATTTTCTGATGTAATGATTTAATTTTTTTTTTTTTAATATGATAAGTACCTTCACGTATATTACCTGGTTTAAGTTAGTTTAGGTAGATGGGCTACTTACTTTTTCATTTTAAAACAACATAAATGATTAATTTTGATGTACCTTTCACTTATTGCTTGGTTACAATAAACATTAATTAATGTAGGTACAATTTTAATACATTAATAACTAACAAGTCAACATATTAATAATTTAATTTTCAAACATCTATTATAATACTTGTTATGTACTTTATAGTAGTTAAGTTAAATATTTAAAATTTTAAAATATAAACGGACTACCTATAGTACACATATAGTATTTATGAACTATTTTTTCAATAAACTCAAAAGCTTTAGTATCGTGTTAGTATTCCTTATGTAAAGAGTATTGGACTAAAGATATTTTTTTTACTGCTTAAAATTTTATAAATAGGTACTCCTCGCATTGTTTTTTTTTTTTTTTGTATATTTAATTTCAGAATCCTTCACTTTGTATTGTTATATGTAAATTCAACAAAAATCCTTTGGCAGCTTGAATGTATTAATATTTTATTTATTCCCTTTTATATTTCTAATTCTTATAGTCTATTGATACAAACTTAAATTTATGTTACAAATATTTATATATATTGCAGGATGTAACAGAAATAAATGACAAATTTAATTAATTAATTTTTAATAACTTTCGTATCTACTCATCAATATTAAATAATATATAATTAACAATAATCATATAACATCATTTTTGAAACTTAAAAAAAAAAAAATTAGAATAATATAGTAATCTAATACATAAAATATTTAACTAATCGATGTAATTAACTAATTACATCCTTCTGTTCTTTCAGTTACACTTTATATCATTGAATAAACACTAAATCTTATCAAAAATAGAAAAATTACAGTGTTATTCTTAATATAAAATATAAAGTATTGAATTAACGTGATTTATATTTTGTGATATAAAATTATCTAAACATTAGTTACGTTGTACAGTTTGAGACATTCGATTATAGATAGCTTTTTACTACCATATTAACATATCGTTTGTTTGCTATTACAACGACAAATTTCCAAAAACATTATTTTTAACAAAAGGCATTATAAATCACTGAATACAATGTTTTACTAATTGTTGTGTAATAACCAAATGCAGTTAAATAAAACTGCACTATTATGATTTATTATCATTTTCACATGACACACAAGGTTACACATTATTAACACTTTAAACATAATCTGTTTTAGATTTTTTGGATTCTAAAGAAAACGTTAATAATTTTGTAAATATGATAATATACCTATTATTGCAGGACTTAAAACAGAAAGTTTACCGTTAAGTTACATTTATTTTTTAAAAGACTGAGTAAAGTTATGATAAAATTAGTTATTCACACACCGAATAACGATTTATTTTCAAAAAATATTATTATTTTATTTTAGTAAAAAAATATTAATTCTTATATTAAAAATACCATTAAAATAAAATATTATCCATGATTCAGATAGAAGAACCAAGTTTCACTACATTAAATCAAAAAGTGAAAGATATTTGATACTCAATTTGAATTCAGTGATCACCAAGCAAGCATTTTGTGAGTAAATAGTGTGATTATAAACCAATCATGTTCATTCTTCTTCAAAGGAATACATTTTTTTAAACTTTAATTTTTTAAAAATACTTAAGTTATTTTTAATTTTAATTTTAAGGAGTTTAATGACATAATTTTCTTTTTTTAAATGAGATCCACGGATTTTTTACTGCAATTGTTAAGTACATGGTTTTTTTAAATGTTGAAGCATTTAAATTTAATTTTAAACAAAGAAATGAGTTATAAATCTTTAAGTACCTACCAAAAATAAGTAATAGTCTTTATAACGTTTTTCACAAATTATAAATTATGTGTAATATTGAGTACCTATAGTACTTATTATATTAAGCCAAACATTTTTTTTAAATATTGTATTAAGTATAATAGAGAGCAGGATAACATACTAATTTTAATACTTTTAGTTTTTATAATTTTCCCTTAGTATTATTGTCTAAATAAATTATATTAATTTAAGGGATTGTCTTCTTAGTTATCTGAATAACTAATTTATAATAAAATAATTTTTATTGTAAAAAATTATTAACAAAATATTTTTTTTGCCTTGTAAAAATACAACATTTTGCCCCAACGCCGTGGACTATAGAATTAATTACAAGTACATACTAGAAGTCACTACAAATATGAATTATATTTTTATTTATGTATATATTTTTTTAAATAGTAACGTATGTAAAGTATTCAAGTTGCAAAATTAAGATTATGGATTGACAAATGTGAAATATGATTTTTTTAATCAGGGGTTTTCAACCTTTTTCGGTTCATTTGATTTTGAAAACAATTTAAACGGTTTTGGTACGAATAATGATAATAATAAAATAAACAATTCTACATTATACACTGGAGGTAGGAATCCCTTAATAATAACCGGAGATGCCCCTGGGAGCCACAACGCACAGGTTAAAAACCCCAAATTAAAATTTTACATTAGAAAATGTTATGGACTGCGATAAACGTGTTTTTTAGAATGTTGAATACTAATTCTAAAGAAAGGGAGATGCAGTAATCAGTCTACTATGACAATTTTCTGATTACAACTAGTAAGTCCATTAAAATGTCTAATAAAAATTGTGTTTGAGATTCGTTTTTGGAAAAATTCACATTGGCGGTATTTATCATTACCTACCTAATAAATACTTTTGCTAAATTATAAATAAACTTACTTTATATGATTTTATTCTTACAAAATGTATTTATTTGAAAATAAGTTAATACTCATGAAATATATTACTAGACTAGAATTTAAAATACTTATATATAGTAGATACTACATAGGTTAGCGTTAGGTATAAGTATTTAATAAAATATATCAAATAACAAATCGTAAAAATAATTCAATTAAAAATTATTCATGATTAAAAAAAAAAATTGTAACAAATAGCATTACTCTCCTAACTCAAAAATTCAAAGAATCAGAACTTTAATAAGCTCAATGTTAAAAGAAAAAATGTTGGTAAGCATACATGACGAATCACCGTGTATATTAACAGTGTAATATGCCGATGTATACAATACATGTTTAATAAATGATAAATAACAATCTATTGTTTTAATTAAGCGTTTAATTAAAACATAATTTATTGTAATTTAATGTACATATCGTATATCCTAACTATATAGTACATACAAAGCTATACAAACTCATTATATGTAAACCTAAAACCTGTACTATACCACTTCTATTTAATATACTATACAGTGTGTTCACGCTAAGAGGTAACATTAAATATTTTAATTTTTGTGATCTTGTATTAAAATGGGGTTTACGAAGAACAAAAAAAAAAAAAGTACCCAAATACATATTTTTAGATTAATTTAAAATTTTTAGTATTTTTGCTATACGAGTGCACAAAATAACATACTTTTTTAACGGAAACACTAATTTTTTTTCATAATTCGAAAAGAACAGTATATTTTTTTTAAACGATTTTTCTATAAAAAGTTTTTTTCTAATAATTACAAAATTAGCAAAGTATGTTGAAATTTTATATTTACGAATAATCTGTTTTTGACAAAATTTTAACTATGTTCAACTTACACTCAAAAATTGAAATCATATCTTTGTATTTTTAAATACCTGTTTGTGGACAGAGAAGATAAAATAAATACTTATTTGTTTTTGTAATGCAATTTACTTTTTAGTCTTTATCATTCATATACTTGTACATCCAAAATAAGACAGCTAATACGAAGTTAGTGAAAATTATAAAAATTTACACACTATACAAATTAAAAATTAAGATTTATTTAATTACAATTTGCTACTATACATAGTTCTATTTAAGAAATTGTTTAAAAATTCTATCTTGATGTTCTAAACATGATTTTGATTTTTTTGAAAACCCCATTTCAATACAAGATCATGAAAATTAGAATATTCAGTGTTACCTCTATATAATAATTGATTTTAAACGCAATGGTGTGTGCACACAACTTAAAAAATATTTTCTTAAAATTATTATTAAAATATGTTAAATTATTATAATTAGAACTATTAAAAATGATTTGCTAAAACTCCAATGTGAAAAAATGAATATTATTTAATGACATTTTAATGATATTTTAGGATATTTGTTATAGTTGCGTGAAGTCATTAGACCAAGCTCTCTATAATTGTCCATCTTATACATGTAAAAGTTGTTCGCTTTAAACAATGATTTAGCAATTTAAAAATTGCATATTTTGGATATTTTAATATACGTAAACTGCGTAATTTTTTTAGATAATAAAAGTAATGAAAGAAATATTTTCGTTAAACACGCACGCACCTATACTTGTAACCATGTCGATGCTACAATACGAAAATAACTATTAAAAAATTTTAAATATTTCAAAAAAACTAAATACTTTAAAAAAAATTTAGTGTCACAAACGTCTTCAGTGCATAAAAACTTATGACTTATATGTTCAACAAAAATTAGAAACTACCTATACTTTGAATGTTGGTAAATTATTGTGTGAAGCGAACGATTTTTACCTCTTAACACTTATAGAATATGCAATTACGGCATACTTAGCCCTATAACGTTAAGAATTTTTTTTTAATTCTTTATAAATCATTAAATAACGTAAGTAGGAATTTGAAATGTTAAATTGACACTATTTTTCTTAAAATTAAACATTATATAAAGATTAGAAAAATTTATTTTCTGCAATTTTTTGTGCTTCTTTAATAAAATTAAAAACTAAACATTATATAAATCGTAAAAATATTTAAATATTTTGGAAATGTTATATAGAAGTATGTTAATATATATTAAATTAAAAAATCAATCGATAATTTATTACTCAATATAAATATATTTTGATTATATTTAAACAAAGAATGGATATTTATTTTTTAATTTTTTTTTTAAGTTGTAATCTCATTTATTCATGCATAGTTGAAAATTTGAACGTATATTATTTTATACATATAATAACATTTTCCAATGCAGTGTTTTCAGAAAAAAATTACTCAACCTAATATTAAATAGTAAAATTTTTACTAATAGGAAAATAAACTATTTAAATATCAATATAAATGTATCATAAAATATACTTTACAATAATTCAGGCTGAACAAACTGTCTTTGCTCAGAATCGTTTTTATATTTAATGGTTTATCATTGAACTCAAAATTAAGACATACATTACAGTGACTTACTGACTTAACACTCAATGATGACATACACTTGATATCTACTATACAGCAGAGAAGCTACTTACTTTTCCCTAATTAAACTCTAATATGCAATAAGGGTTGAAAAATATGTAATATTTGAATATATAATCTTTAATTAACATAATGCAATTATGTATTTTATATTATAATATACGCTTTTATATTGTATATATATATTTACTCGTCCTTGTGAGACGAGAAAACATTGTTTAAACAATTTATATTTTCCAATAATACGTAGAAAAAAATAATACCATGCTAACAAATTAAATATATAATATATATATATATATATACATATTGTGACGAAATGTACATATTAACAAGTCTTATCCGTGTAAAAATTACACATAAAATAATTTTAAATTTTTGAACAAACAAAGTACTATGTCACCGTGCAAATATATATACACGGGGTGATCTATTTAATCTAAAACACTCATTATTTTAGAAAACACCAATGTTTTTGAAACTATTTCTTTCATAATATAATTTTAAGTTGCTTTATGAATAAAATATTTTTGAAAAAAATTATATATCTTACTATTTTTTTATTGTTACACATTAACATTTTAATTTTATGTTGCAATGCAAAATATTATTTAGAGTTTTTCAATTTATAAAAATTAAATATCAAACAAGTAGCTTATTAGTTATAAACTCAAATTTAAAGTTTAGATAAGTAAATCAGTAAATTATGGGGTACTATTATATTAGTTGTACTACTCCACAACTCCACTTAACGCATTTATACTTAAAATATTTAGCACTCATAAACTACATATTGTACAAATTTAATTTTTACACATAGAAGTATTTCAAACAATACTCTGCATTTGGATAAAAAATTCATAGTGTTATTAAAAATAGGTAAAAAATTTAAATAATAACATAAAAAATAGAAAAATTTAGTAAAGTGTTATTTTTTAATGAATTAAAATTATTTAAAAAAAAATTGTTTCCAAAACGTTAATAATTATTAGAGTAATGAGTGTCTTACGTTAAACATATCACCCGGTATGAGCATATAGCTGATGAAAATGTAACCACTGGTATATATAGATACACTATATTATAAAATATCCATCATCGATATAGAGAAACACAAATATATATTATCTTGTCAAACGATGAAATACTGCGTTGCAATATAAACGTGGATTAAGCATATGGCTGGCGCCTCGTCGCGATGATTTATGCAGGACCAGACCATTTTTGAATTATTTTCTTTGACAATAATATGAAAACTAAAATAGTATAGTTGTTAATCTAGCCTATATATAAATAAAGTGATTATTTTAAAGGTAAAAAGCTCATTTTATCGAAAAGTTTTAACGTTTTTAGAAATATTTACTTTTATATAGTTTTAAGTCATTACAAAACAATAATTTTGAACAAAAATTTTATTTTCTACTATTATTACTCTACATTATTGTTTACCATTGTGGAATATAAAAACAAAAATGTACATAGTTATTCAAAATGTAAAACAATAAAAACAACAAAAAATATAATGTTTTCCCAAAAATGTTATTTTATAACGATTCCAAACTAACTAAAAAAAATATTTTCATAAACGTTAAGACATTTTAAAAAAATGAAACTTTATTTTTTTTAAGAATCGCTTTAAAATATAATATTTAACAGTAATATTTTAAATTATAAAAATATTTTACATTTTCACGTCTAGGCATTATAACTAAAACGCTTTTGTAATGTAAATTTAACAAATAAAATACGTGTACTTCATGATAATCTCTAAATTCTAATAAATTTTTAAGCCGTTGAAACCATTTAAAATATTTTATAGCAAAATTTAATCGTTCAATCAAATACAAATTTCATTTATCTATTATTTGTAAAAATATTCCGAGTATAAAAGAACTAAACTAAATGGTAAATACGTACGACACTTACTTTGTTTTTGATTTGAAACCATTATATCAAGGATTTTAATTTATAAATTGACTTAATATTATAAGTTAAATAAATCAGAAACTATTGGTTTGAATTTAGATTTAGATACATCATTATTTTCAAAAAATCATCTTATTTATAATTACAGTAAAAAAAATTGTTATTTTCTTATGAAAAATAAGTTTGTTTTACCACAAGATACCTGCTTTTTAAATAATAAATAACACTTAATAATAGTCTTTCGAGTATACTTAAAAATTATAAAAATCAAAAAATTATAAAATCGTTATTTATAAATAAAAATTGAGTTATCATATTTTTTTTTTTTTTTTTGTGCAATTCAGTAGTCGAATTTATGTTTTATTAATAAATATACTTTATAATATCTGCATATTATGATACTCTGTATTTATCGAGAGGACTCTACTAATCCGCATGTATCTACGCGTTACAAATGTACATCATACCAAATTTGGATACAGAAAAATTCATTTTATATTATTGTAGTTTAAATATTATATTATTTATTTATTTATTATTTAATTTTTATAATTAAACATATTATCTAAAGCACTTCGAAGGCTTTTATTGATATATATATATACACATATTATAAATTTATAGTGAGATTGTAACTGTGAAGTATCTCAATTTTAAAATTATCATAATTCTATGTATATTGTATGATATAAATACAAGCCTACAACTTTCTCTAGATAATATGTTTACTTAAGAATTAGATAAAATATCAAATCAAATTAATTTTAAAATTAATGTCACAAAATGGACTCGATTGAACACTAATTTTTCCATATTGTACGTT
The DNA here is from genome assembly GCF_002803265.2 of Melanaphis sacchari. NCBI lineage: Eukaryota > Metazoa > Arthropoda > Insecta > Hemiptera > Aphididae > Melanaphis > Melanaphis sacchari. Next base: position 1,191,449 of record NW_020270395.1, on the reverse strand, counting down.
TGTAAGACGAAAACAATAATATATATTATGTGGATGTGACTTCCTTTTTTAAGAAAATTCGATATCTTGAGTAGAATAATTTAGAAGTTTCTTCGACCATCAATTTATGCATTGTAATTTGTGTTTGCTGAAAAGTATTTTAAATATAGATTTTTTTTAAATAGTTGTTAAAAATACATTATATATATACATTGTTTTTTTAAAGTAAGCGTACAAATGACGGTATAGTTTAACAAATTATACAACATAAATCTATTTTGTGAACATGAAACCAGGATTTTCTTCTTAGGCTTGAAGTCATTTTTTAAAATATATTTATCTAATTACTATAATAATTATTATATCATTATTAATATTTAAAAATATATTATGTAAAAAGAATATTATTAATGGGCATTTAGATAGCTTCTTTATATGAGGTAACAACAATACAATGACGTATTAGGCATTTAGTGGAAGACGTAAAATTAAATAGAAAAGTTAGGTACTTGTAAAAGGGACGTAAATACATTTGAAACATAGAATAACAGACGAGTAAGAGAACAGAGACTATACTGAAAATGTGAAATTGACTTTTAAGTAATCCATGAAGAGCTTATAGACCGTATAGAAGGGATTTTTAGATTTATTTTTATAGAATTTGTAGTTAAGGATATTAAGTCTTGAAATTTTAATACAAAGTTACTCTTATAATATTCATTACTATGTTCAGTAAATATAGATACTTAATAAGACTGATATTTTTTTAATGGGAAGTTAAATTTCGAAAAACGATTAAGAGGACGTCGTACCCGCATATGTTGTCTCCGTCTTACAAATGCGTAACATGGCAAATAGTACTCTCAGAAGATCACGTTTAGCTCCTTCAGCTTGAAAATTAGAATGAATTGACCTCTTTTGAAATTTAAAATTGAG